>NW_022630108.1:46727-134116 GCF_010909765.2 Amblyraja radiata
CCCCGAGCGAGGCCATGGGCGGGCATGTGTGAAACGGGCACCGATCCGAGCCATGGTGCCCGCTCACCTCATTGTGGCGTCACCAGTCAAAGCTGGTTGAAGAATCTGTGTGTAAAAGTCAGCTTAAAGGGTAGTTTTGTCTTCCTCTAAAACTTTAATCACCAATAAGTCGTAAAATACAGCATCAAGTTTTTAAGTGAACCTGATCACTGCGTAGAGGGGATAAATGTGAGTCAGAATATGTAAAAATCTAAGCATCACTGCGTGGCGTTTAGGCGAAAATAGTTTGAAAAATCCAAACACATACAAGATGAAACTTTTATAGGTATAGAGATTTACATTTCATTTACAGATGATAAACCAGTAATACATTGTTCTGTGAATGAACAATTTGAACAATGCTGCTGTTGTCACCATCAATCCGCAGCAGGAGCGGGGGCCGCTGATGGACAAGTCTCATCTGGGATCGTGCAGGTCCAGCTGCAACAAGCGAGTTCGGTATTCCGAAAATCGCATGGAATCAAAGGTCATTCGAGAATTAAAAAAGCGAACGGTGGTGCCTGGTAGCGGGGTTGTAACAGCGAGAGAGAGGGGGTAGGTGCGAGTAGGAGACAGGGAGAGACTGGACAGAGTGGGGACAGGGGGAGGAGACTGGCCCGGCAGAGAGACGGTGAGAGATGGGGGGGGGGGGGGGGGGGGGGGTGGTGAAAGGCGTTCGTTGGGAGAGAAGAGCGAGAAATTTCAGTTAGACAGACAACCACTGGTAAAGCCATGGCTCATTGCTTCTAGGAGCGTCCAGAAAATGTCCTCAATCGAGAGAATGCAACTTCAGAACCCCCTCGTCTCGGCAGAGCTGCAGATTTCCAGGGGCGCAACAAACAAATGACCTAAAGTTGGCATTGAGTGAACTGAGTGATCTTACCGTCCTCGTCATTCACCGGCGCTTTGTGAGAGTGATGTGAGGCATCGGCCATGCTCTGGAGTCCTAGCCGGCCGCCGCCGAGCAGCGGGATCGAGGAGTCAGCGCCCGACAGGTGAGCGGCCCGCGGTAGCTGGTGCCTCTCCGCACGCCGCTGGAAAAACGGACACCTCTACTCCCCGGGTATGGGCGCTGACTCCTCGACCCCGCGGCCGGCTAGGATTCCAGAGCATCGCCGATGCCTCACATCAGCTCCTGATCCCCCGCCGCCTGTCCGGATAATGTGACCGACGTTGGCTGAGCTGAAGATGGGATCCAACCACTGTCACAAAACGCCGGTGTACGGCGAGGACCAGGACGGTAAGAACACTCAGTTCACTCAACGCAAACTTGTGCCCGTGGACATCCCCGCTCCCATCCATCCCAACCACGGCGCAAAAGTCTAATGTGTAGGAAGTCTGAAGGAGGGTCTTCTATCCGGAGGTCCGCGGTCGGAGGTGTCGGCCGAGACCCGTAGACGGGAGCGGACGGTCCAGGCTCGCAGCCAGCGCGGAGGGAAGGCGCCGGCACCAGCTCGACTCTGCCTGTCCCACCGGCGGGACGAGCGGAGTTGAACTGGAGTTGCTGCTTCTTTTCCGCGCTGCGACGGGCTGGCGGGACAGGAAGAAGAAACGAGCTGGAGCCGGCGCTCCCTCCCCCCGTGGCTGCCCCGGACGGGACACTCGGGAGCAGACATGGACGGGGGCGAGACGAGGACGGCCCTGCGGCGGCTGGTTAGGGACGAGACGCAAGACTGCACCCATGCAGCGGCACGGCCGCCGAGAGTGTTTATCCCGAGTGACCATGACCTGTGCATGCGCAGTCGGAATACCGAACTCGCTTACTCCCCACCCCCGTCCTCCACTGGGGGGCAGCACCAGATATCCGGCATCAGCAGCAGCGCACGGTATCCGGATCACGTGACAGTAAGCAGGGTCGCCTATGTAGGGACTGTTGTCTGTTTCCAGAATTTGAGTATTAATTTTTCCGCTGCGTATATGTGTGTGTGTATAGAAACATAGAAAATAGGTGCAGGAGTAGAGGCCATTCGGCCCTTCGAGCCCGCACCGCCATTCAATATGATCATGGCTGATCATCCAACTCAGTATCCTGTACCTGCCTTCTCTCCATAACCCCTGAACCCTTTAGCCACAAGGGCCACATCTAACTCCCTCTTAAATATAGCCAATGAACTGTGGCCTCAACTACCTTCTGTGGCAGAGAATTCCACAGATTCACCACTCTCTGTGTGAAAAATGTTTTCCTCATCATGGTCCTAAAATATTTCCCCATTATCCTTAAACTGTGACCCCTTGTTATGGCCTTCCCTAACATCGGAAACAATCTTCCAGCATCTAGCCTGTCCAACCCCTTAAGAATTTTGTAAGTTTCTATAAGATCCCCCCTCAATCTTCTAAATTCTAGCGAGTACAAACCGAGTCTATCCAGTCTTTCTTCATATGGAAGTCCTGACATCCCAGGAATCAATCTGGTACGCAATACTCCAGGTGTGGTCTCACCAAGACCCTGTACAACTGCAGTAGAACCTCCCTGCTCCTATACTCAAATCCTTTTGCTATGAATGCTAACACACCATTCGCCTTCTTCACTGCCTGCTGCACCTGCATGCCTACTTTTAATGACTGGTGTACCATCACACCCAGGTCTCGTTGCATCTCCCCCTTTCCTAATCGGCCACCATTCAGATAATAGTCTACTTTCCTGTTTTTGCCACCAAAGTGGATAACCTCACATTTATCCACATTATACTGCATCCGCCATGCATTTGCCCACTCACCCAGCCTATCCAAGTAACCTTGCAGCCTCCTAGCATCCGCCTCACAGCTAACACTGCCCCCCAGCTTCGTGTCATCCGCAAACTTGGAGATGTTGCATTCAATTCCCTCGTCCAAATCATTAATATATATCGTAAATAGCTGGGGTCCCAGCACTGAGCCTTGCGGTACCCCACTAGTCACTGCCTGCCATTGTGAAAAGGACCTGTTTACTCCTACCCTTTGCTTCCTGTCTGCCAGCCTGTTCTCTATCCACATCAATATTGAACCCGCAATACCGTGTGCTTTAAGTTTGTATACTAATCTCTTATGTGGGACCTTGTCGAAAGCATTCTGAAAGTCCAGATATAACACATGTGTATAGAAGTTCCCCCTCATGTTACCCCTAAACTTCTGTCCCTTAATTCTCAATTCATGTCCTCTTGTTTGAAGCTTCCCTACTCTCAATGGGAAAAGCTTGTCCACGTCAACTCTGTCCATCCCTCTCATCATTTTAAAGACCTCTATCAAGTCCCCTCTTAACCTTCTGCGCTCCAGAGAATAAAGACCTAAATTATTCAACCTTTCTCTGTAACTTAGTTGCTGAAACCCAGGCAACATTTAGGTAAATCTCCTCTGTACTCTCTCTATTTTGTTGACATCCTTCCTATAATTGGGCGACCAAGATTGAGGGGAGTCTTATAGAAACGGACAAAATTCTTAAGGGGTTGGACAGGCTAGATGCAGGAAGATTGTTCCCGATGTTGAGGAGGTCCAGAACAAGGGATCACAGTTTAAGGATAAGGGGGAAATCTTTTAGGACCGAGATGAGAAAATCATTTTTTACACAGAGAATGGTGAATCTGTGGAATTCTCTGCCACAGAAGATGGTTGAGGCCACAGTTCATTGGCTATATTTAAGAGGGAGTTAGATGTGGCCCTTGTGGCTAAAGGGATCAGGGGGTATGGAGAGAAGGCAGGTACAGGATACTGAGTTGAATGATCAGCCATGATCATATTGAATGGCGGTGCAGGCTCGAAGGGCTGAATGGCCTACTCCTGCCCCTATTTTCTAATTTTCTATGAAAGAGAGAGATAGAGATAGAGGGAGAGAGAGAGAGAAAGAGAGTGGAGATAGAGAGAGAATGATAAGGGGGGAAAGAGAGGGGAGAGTGAGGGAGAGAGATTTAAAAATGTTAATATTTTCTTAAGAAATGGATAGATGTTTAGATCTAGTAATTGAATTTTGTAATTAGCTACAATTGGGTAACTATCTAATTATATGCTTTAATTTCAAGTCATCCAAGTAAGATTGTTTCATATTTGTTTCAGAATGTTTCAATCTATAATAACTGAAAATTTCATTCCGTTCTCTTAATGTTTAAGAAGGTTATGGACTTTTGACTGTCCTCGATCACAGCTTTTGTGTTAAGTCAATGGAAAAGCAATAGGGAACAAGATGCTAATTTCCGAGTATGAAAATGGCCATAACTTTTTTAAAATGAAAGTGAATTAGGTGTCAAATTAAACTTATTTTTATGCTTTATCTGTTGGGATAAATGGCAGACTTGATTTTTAAAATCTCGAAATTTTGTAACATTGCTACATAATACCATCAGTTTTAATTTATTATTTGAGAGGGAGGCGCTTGGCTTTTCCACTTGTGAGGCCCCTCCCAATCCCCAATGTTTATTAAATAATTATATGCCGAATGGGAAATATTTCTTAAAAAATTGTTCCTTATTGACAATTATATTGCAAAATCTGAATCAAATCTGCTTCCAAAATCAGTTTACAAAACAAGCATGCTTTTTCCTATCCAGAACCATGGGAGTCCAGAACCAGGGGCCCCAGTTTAAGAATAAGGGGTAAACCATTTAGGACTGAGATGGGGGGAAAACCTTTTGCACCCAGTGAGTTGTGAATCTGTGGAATTGTCTGCCACAGAAGGCAGTAGAGGCCAATTCACTGGATGTTTTCAAGAGAGTTAGATTTAGCTCTTAGGTCTAACGGAAACAAGGGATATGGGGGGAAAGCTGCTGGACGAGGTAGTTGAGGCTGGGACTATCCCAATGTTTATGAAACAGTTAAACAGGTACATGGATCGGACAAGTTTGGAGGGATATGGACCAAATGCAGGCAGGTGGAACTAGTGTAGCTGGTACATGTTGGTTGGTGTGGTCACGTTGGGTCGAAGGGCCTGTTTCCACACTGTATCACTCTGTGACTCTAACACCAATTGCTACAGTAACTCGGTGGATCAGATCTGTGGAGAACATGGATAGGTGACGTTTTGGGTCGGGACCCTTCTTCAGACTGACACCATGTTAACAGATGAGGGGGTGATTGGCAGATGAGTAGAGCATTTGGAGTATTGCATACAGTTCTGGTCACTCCATTACAGGACTGATGTGGAGGCTTTGGGGAAGGTGCGGAGATGGTTTAAAAACAAGGAACTGCAGACATTGGTTTACGAAAAGGACACAAAATGATGGAGTAACTCAGCGGAACAGGCAGCATCCCTGGAGAGAAGGAATGGGTGAAGTTTCGAGTCGAAACTGAAGAAGGGTGTGCCAGCATGCCGGAGGGGTGTGCAAGGAACATGCCACAGTGTGGGCAGGTGAAGGGGCACTGGCTGGTGTGGACTCACCAGTGCTCCAGCAGGTGGTCAAGGTGGGTGAAGCCACAGGCTGGACATGCGCGTGAAATGCTTGCCACACTCAGTGCACACAAAGGGTCTCCGGTGTATATCAGCTGGTGCCCTCGCAGCCCCCAAGCGCTCTCGCCGCAGTGGGAGCAGCCGCTCGCCCGTGTGGGCCAGCATGTTGGAGCAACTCATCCCCTCCCCATCCTTCCGACACCCCCACTCCACACCACTCGACCCCCACCCTCCCCACTTCCCCCCTCGCCCACTTTCCCTCTCGTCAGGCACGCGTTTGTAATGTTCTGTTTGCCAACTTGTTCCCCTCCTGTAGGGTTTAGGAGCCATTGCTGTGGACAGAGAGACGGGAACGTGAGCGGCCATTGAGGGTGAGCCCCCCATCTGCTCGGTGTGCGGGCTGCACTTCGAGGGGCTGAGCTTCGATAGAGGACCACATGGCGGGGCACAACAAGGAGAAGCGTTATGAGTGCGACGTGTGTGGCAAGGCCTGGCAGTACCCGTGCGAGCTGGAGATCCACCGGCAGGTGCACACGGGCGAGAAGCCCTATGACTGCTGCACCTGCGGCAAGAGCTTTACCCGGTTGTCGGGGCTGCGGGTGCACCGGCGGGTGCACAGCAGTGAGCGGTCCTTCACCTGCTCCGACAATGGCAAAGGCTTCAAGTCGTCCACGAACCTGAAGGTGCACAGACGCCTGCACACCGGGGAGCGGCCCTACACCTGCACCCAATGCGGCAAGGGCTTCACCCAGTCTAGTCACCTGCTGGTGCACGAACGCACCCACACCGGCGAGCGCCCCTACACCTGCGCCCAGTGCGGCAAGGGCTTCACCAGACCCTGCATCCTGCTGGTGCACCAGCGCATCCACACCGGCGAGCGCCCCTACACCTGCGCCCAGTGCGGCAAGGGCTTCACCCAGTCTAGTCACCTGCAGAAGCACAAGCGCACCCACACCGGCGAGCGCCCCTACACCTGCGCCCAGTGCGGCAACGGCTTCAGCCAATACAGCAATCTGCAGACGCACCAGCGCACCCACACCGGCGAGCGCCCCTACAGCTGCGCCCAGAGCGGCAAGGGCATCATCAGCTCCAGCAGCCTGCTGATGCACAAACGCATGCACACCCGCGTGCGCTCCTATACCTGCGCCCAGTGCGGCAAGAGCTTCACCCGTTCCTCCAACCTGCTGTTCCACGAGCGGATTCACGCCGGCGACCATCCCGTCCCTAGCCCGGTGCGTGGAGAGCGCTTTGCCACAGCCTCCCACGCCCTGTCTCACCAGCAGGTGCACACCAGTGGCCAGCCCTACGACTGCCCGTACTGTGGTGAGTCGTTTGACAGCTCGCGGGGGTTGCGGCATCACCGGCGGGCCCACGTCGGCGAGCAGCTGCTCCCACTGTGACAAGAGAGCATGGGGGCTGCGGGAGCACCAGCGGATACACACCGGAGAGAGACCCTTTGTGTGCGCTGAGTGTGGCAAGGGTTTCACCCGCATGTCCAGCCTGTGACAACACTGGCGTACTCACAGCGGTGAGCGTCCCTTCCCCTGCCCGTCCTGTGGTAGGGGCTTCACCCGCCTTGACCACCTGCTGGAGCACCGGCGAGTCCACACCGGCCAGCGCCCCTTCACCTGCCCGCTCTGTGGCAATGCCTTTGCCCGCTCCTCCAGCCTGCTGGCACACCACCACGTGGATAGATAGGCGCTGTTTAGGTAAACACAAAATGCTGGAAGGAATGGGTAATATTTCTGGTCGAGACCCTCCTCAGTGTCGACCCGAAATGTCACCCATTCCTTCTGTCCAGAGATGCTGCCTGTCCCGCTGAGTTACTCCAGCATTTTGGGTCCTTTTTTGTAAACCAGCACCTGCAGTTCCTTGTTTTTAAACCATTCTGGTTAACCATCTCTGCACCTTCTCCCAAAGCCTCCACATCAGTCCTGTAATGGAGTGACCAGACCTGTATGCAATACTCCAAATGCTACCCGACCAATGTCCCTTAAAGCTGCACATATACATTCCTCTCTCCTTATCTCGCATCCTTTTATCTCCTTATTTTCCCTCGCCTCTGTCACTTACTTCACTCATCTGCCGATCACCCCCTCATCTGTCAACATAGTGTCAGTCTGAAGAAGGGTCCCGACCCGAAATGTCACCTATCTATGTTCTCCACAGATGCTGCCTGACCCGCTGAGTTACTCCAGCACCCTTTGACTAAGTTCCTGTTGTTTGGGGGTTTGTAACTAAAGTTTGTCCTCGATATAACCATAGCATGAGAAGTATTGTGTTAGTGACAAGAATGCTTTAAATGTGATTGATGTGTTAGACGTCATTGCTCCAACTGTGTATAAACATGTGACTACGTTTCCAAAATACCAACAAAAGATGCTGTGTGCCTTTGTTCATTAGAGTGATGGCGCAGGAGGGTTAAGTATGTGTTGCATACTTGACTTTGTATCCCCTGGCACTCTCGTCGGCTAAATGATCAGTAAAGCTTGTGTTGGTTGATCTAACTTATTGTGAGTTGTCCGTTTTAAGAAATGTACCTTAACAGTTCTGGTATCCCCCAACATGGGGAACATGTTTCCTGCATCTACTCTGTCCAATCCCTCACTAATTTTATACGATTCTATAAGATACCCGCTCATCCTTCTGAATTCCAGTGAATACAAACCCAGTCGACCCATTCTTTCAACATATGTCAGTCCCGCCATCATCTCAGGAATGAACGTGGTGAACCTACGCTGGGCTCCCTCAATAGCAAGACTATCCTTCCTCAAATTAGGAGACCAAAACTGCACACAATTCTCAAGGTGTGGTGTCACTAGGGCTCTGTACAACTGCAGTAGGTCCTCCTTGCACCTAAGCTCAACTCTTCGCCCTATTAAGGCCAACATGCCATTAGCTTTCTTCATTGCCTGCTGTACCTGCATGCTTACTTTCAGTGACTGATGTACCAGGACACACAGATCTCGTTGTACCTCCCATTTTCCTAACCTGACACTATTCATATATTACAGAGTGCTGGAGTAACACCTTACACTTCCTTATCTCTGTGTCTCACTCTCCTGTGACTCTCAGTCTGAAGAAGGTTCCTTCACTCCAGAGATGCTGCCTGTCCTGCTGAGTTACTCCAGCATTTTGTGGCTGTCTATGGAGAACATGGAGAGGGGTCAGGGGGTGGTCAGGGTGGGGGGGGGGGGGGTAAGAGGGCTGTAGTTTGGGTGGGGAAGAGCAGGGGTCACATAGTTAGAGGGGGATGGGGAAGACTCAGTGGAACAGCCACTGGGGTTAACAAGGCTGGGCAGACTAGCACTAGGAACCAGCACAGTCAAACCCAGGAGAGTGGGAGTTAGCAGGGTGGAGGCTCCAGGTAAGGCGACGGCTGTGGGCTGCTGGAGGGAGGTGGAGTGGCGAGGGTCGGCGGCCCCGCTCTGGCCCCACACACACACGCGCGCCGGATCCCGGGTGGAGGCGGGAGAGCGGGTCGAAGGGCCGAATGGCCTCTACTCCTGCACCTATTGTCTATGTTGCAGTTTCTTCCCCTCTCTCTCTGACCCCAGGCACGGCTGCCTTGACGAACACACGTCACGGTTCTTGGTATGTTCAAGCGCTCACGCATGTTCTTGCTTCACACGCTAAGGACACGCATGTGGCAGCTATGTTGGTAAAGTTAAGTTTCTCCCCTCTTTCCCTCCTCCCCTTCCCTTCTTCGTCTTGGTTTCTTGATCCTCCAAAATTATTCCAAAAGGAATTTAAACTGTGGAGGTGGTGAAGGGAGGACTGAAGCCAGAAAGGGTTATTGGGAAGTAAGAGCTACTTTAAATTTAGTTGCATCTGGGATCCTTCTGAATCATTCATTGCATGTTCCTTTTACATCATTCTACCTTAAAATTTGTCATTAAAACTAATAGTTCAGAAATGCAGCGTGCAAACAGGCCCTTCGGCACACCGTGTCCGTGCTGACCAGCGATCTCCGCCCACTAACACTATCCAACACTCACTCCCCCATTCCTTCCCCCTCCCTCCCTCCTCTCCACCCCTCCCACCCCCCCCCCCCCTCCGCCACTCCCTCCTCTTTACTCCCTCCCCTCCCCCGCACACTACTTCCCCTCCCCCACACACTACTTCCCTCCCCCCGAGCGAGGCCATGGGCGGGCATGTGTGAAACGGGCACCGATCCGAGCCATGGTGCCCGCTCACCTCATTGTGGCGTCACCAGTCAAAGCTGGTTGAAGAATCTGTGTGTAAAAGTCAGCTTAAAGGGTAGTTTTGTCTTCCTCTAAAACTTTAATCACCAATAAGTCGTAAAATACAGCATCAAGTTTTAAGTGAACCTGATCACTGCGTAGAGGGGATAAATGTGAGTCAGAATATGTAAAAATCTAAGCATCACTGCGTGGCGTTTAGGCGAAAATAGTTTGAAAAATCCAAACACATACAAGATGAAACTTTTATAGGTATAGAGATTTACATTTCATTTACAGATGATAAACCAGTAAGACATTGTTCTGTGAATGAAGAATTTGAACAATGCTGCTGTTGTCACCATCAATCCGCAGCAGGAGCGGGGGGCGCTGATGGACAAGTCTCATCTGGGATCGTGCAGGTCCAGCTGCAACAAGCGAGTTCGGTATTCCGAAAATCGCATGGAATCAAAGGTCATTCGAGAATTAAAAAAGCGAACGGGGTGCCTGGTAGCGGGGTGTAACAGCGAGAGAGAGGGGGTAGGTGCGAGTAGGAGACAGGGGAGAGACTGGACAGAGTGGGGACAGGGGGAGAGACTGGCCCGGCAGAGAGACGGTGAGAGATGGGGGGGGGGGTGAAAGGCGTGCGTTGGGAGACAAGAGCGAGAAATTTCAGTTAGACAGACAACCACTGGTAAAGCCATGGCTCATTGCTTCTAGGAGCGTCCAGAAAATGTCCTCAATCGAGAGAATGCAACTTCAGAACCCCCTCGTCTCGGCAGAGCTGCAGATTTCCAGGGGCGCAACAAACAAATGACCTAAAGTTGGCATTGAGTGAACTGAGTGATCTTACCGTCCTCGTCATTCACCGGCGCTTTGTGAGAGTGATGTGAGGCATCGGCCATGCTCTGGAGTCCTAGCCGGCCGCCGCCGAGCAGCGGGATCGAGGAGTCAGCGCCCGACAGGTGAGCGGCCCGCGGTAGCTGGTGCCTCTCCGCACGCCGCTGGAAAAACGGACACCTCTACTCCCCGGGTATGGGCGCTGACTCCTCGACCCCGCGGCCGGCTAGGATTCCAGAGCATCGCCGATGCCTCACATCAGCTCCTGATCCCCCGCCGCCTGTCCGGATAATGTGACCGACGTTGGCTGAGCTGAAGATGGGATCCAACCACTGTCACAAAACGCCGGTGTACGGCGAGGACCAGGACGGTAAGAACACTCAGTTCACTCAACGCAAACTTGTGCCCGTGGAAATCCCCGCTCCCATCCATCCCAACCACGGCGCAAAAGTCTAATGTGTAGGAAGTCTGAAGGAGGGTCTTCTATCCGGAGGTCCGCGGTCGGAGGTGTCGGCCGAGACCCGTAGACGGGAGCGGACGGTCCAGGCTCGCAGCCAGCGCGGAGGGAAGGCGCCGGTACCAGCTCGACTCTGCCTGTCCCACCGGCGGGACGAGCGGAGTTGAACTGGAGTTGCTGCTTCTTTTCCGCGCTGCGACGGGCTGGCGGGACAGGAAGAAACGAGCTGGAGCCGGCGCTCCCTCCCCCCGTGGCTGCCCCGGACGGGACACTCGGGAGCAGACATGGACGGGGGCGAGACGAGGACGGCCCTGCGGCGGCTGGTTAGGGACGAGACGCAAGACTGCACCCATGCAGCGGCACGGCCGCCGAGAGTGTTTATCCCGAGTGACCCATGACCTGTGCATGCGCAGTCGGAATACCGAACTCGCTTACTCCCCACCCCCCGTCCTCCACTGGGGGGCAGCACCAGATATCCGGCATCAGCAGCAGCGCACGGTATCCGGATCACGTGACAGTAAGCAGGGTCGCCTATGTAGGGACTGTTGTCTGTTTCCAGAATTTGAGTATTAATTTTTCCGCTGCGTATATGTGTGTGTGTATAGAAACATAGAAAATAGGTGCAGGAGTAGAGGCCATTCGGCCCTTCGAGCCCGCACCGCCATTCAATATGATCATGGCTGATCATCCAACTCAGTATCCTGTACCTGCCTTCTCTCCATAACCCCTGAACCCTTTAGCCACAAGGGCCACATCTAACTCCCTCTTAAATATAGCCAATGAACTGTGGCCTCAACTACCTTCTGTGGCAGAGAATTCCACAGATTCACCACTCTCTGTGTGAAAAATGTTTTCCTCATCATGGTCCTAAAATATTTCCCCCTTATCCTTAAACTGTGACCCCTTGTTATGGCCTTCCCTAACATCGGAAACAATCTTCCAGCATCTAGCCTGTCCAACCCCTTAAGAATTTTGTAAGTTTCTATAAGATCCCCCCTCAATCTTCTAAATTCTAGCGAGTACAAACCGAGTCTATCCAGTCTTTCTTCATATGAAAGTCCTGACATCCCAGGAATCAATCTGGTACGCAATACTCCAGGTGTGGTCTCACCAAGACCCTGTACAACTGCAGTAGAACCTCCCTGCTCCTATACTCAAATCCTTTTGCTATGAATGCTAACACACCATTCGCATTCTTCACTGCCTGCTGCACCTGCATGCCTACTTTTAATGACTGGTGTACCATCACACCCAGGTCTCGTTGCATCTCCCCCTTTCCTAATCGGCCACCATTCAGATAATAGTCTACTTTCCTGTTTTTGCCACCAAAGTGGATAACCTCACATTTATCCACATTATACTGCATCCGCCATGCATTTGCCCACTCACCCAGCCTATCCAAGTAACCTTGCAGCCTCCTAGCATCCGCCTCACAGCTAACACTGCCCCCCAGCTTCGTGTCATCCGCAAACTTGGAGATGTTGCATTCAATTCCCTCGTCCAAATCATTAATATATATCGTAAATAGCTGGGGTCCCAGCACTGAGCCTTGCGGTACCCCACTAGTCACTGCCTGCCATTGTGAAAAGGACCTGTTTACTCCTACCCTTTGCTTCCTGTCTGCCAGCCTGTTCTCTATCCACATCAATATTGAACCCGCAATACCGTGTGCTTTAAGTTTGTATACTAATCTCTTATGTGGGTCCTTGTCGAAAGCATTCTGAAAGTCCAGATATAACACATCACTGGTTCTCCCTTATCCACTCTACTAGTTACATCCTCGAAAAATTCTATAAGATTTGTCAGACATGATTTACCCTTCATAAATCCATGCTGACTTTGTCCAATGATTTCACCACTTTCCAAATGTGTTGCTATCCCATCTATAATAACTGATTCTAGCAGTTTCCCCACTACCGACGTTAGACTAACTGGTCTGTAATTCCCCGTTTTCTCTCTCCCTCCCTTTTTTTAAAAGTGGGGTTACATTAGCTACCCTCCAATCCTCAGGAACTACTCCAGAATCTAAAGAGTTTTGAAATTATCACTAATGCGTCCACTATTTCTGGGGCTACTTCCTTAAGTACTTTGGGATGCAGCCTATGGGATTTATCCTGGGGATTTATCGGCCTTTAATCCATTCAATTTACCTAACACCACTTCCCAGCTAACCTGGATTTCACTCAGTTCCTCCATCTCATTTGACCCCCGGTCCCCTGCTATTTCCGGCAGATTATTTATGTCTTCCTTAATGAAGACAGAACCAAAATAGTTATTCAATTGGTCTGCCATGTCCTTGTTCCCCATGATCAATTCACCTGTTTCTGACTGCAAGGGACCTACATTTGTTTTAACTAATCTTTTTCTCTTCACATATCTATAGAAGCTTTTGCAGTCAGTTTTTATGTTCCTTGCCAGTTTTCTTTCATAATCTATTTTCCCTTTCCTAATTAAGCCCTTTGTCCTCCTCTGCTCGTCTCTGAATTTCTCCCAGTCCTCAGGTAGGCTGCTTTTTCTGGCTAATTTGTACGCTTCATCTTTTGTTTTGATACTATCCCTGATTTCCCTTGTTATCCACGGATGCACTACCTTCCCTGATTTATTTTTTTGCCAAACTGGGATGAACAATTGTTGTAGTTCATCCATGCAGTCTTTAAAGGCCTTCCATTGCATATCCACCTTCAACCCATTAAGAATCAATCGCCAGTCTATCTTGGCCAATTCACGTCTCATACCCTCAAAGTTACCTTTCTTTAAGTTCAGGACCCTTGTTTCTGAATTAACGATGTCACTCTCCATCCTAATGAAGAACTCAACCATATTATGGTCACTCTTGCCCAAGGGGCCACGCACCACAAGACTGCTAACTAGCCCTTCCTCATTACTCAATACCCAGTCTAGAATAGCCTGCTCTCTCGTTGGTTCCTCTACATGTTGGTTTAGAAAACTATCCCGCATACATTCCAAGAAATCCTCTTCCTCAGCACCCTTGCCTATTTGATTCACCCAATCTATATGTAGATTGAAGTCACCCATTATAACTGTTTTACCTTTGTTGCACGCATTTCTAATTTCCTGTTTGATGCAATCCCCAACTCCACTTCTGCTGTTAGGTGGCCTGTACACAACTCTCACTAGCGTTTTCTGCCCCTTAGTATTCCTCTCTCTTCATTGCAGCCCAAACTCAGAGAAAACACCCCTCTCTCTCTCTCCCTCCCCCTCCCTTCCTCTCTTCATTGCAGCCAAACTCAGACAAAACACCCCTCTCTCTCGCTCTCTCTCCCTCGCCCTCCCTTCCTCTCTTCATTGCAGCCCAAAGTTAGAAAAACACCTCTCTCTCTCTCCCTTTCGCTCTCCCTCTCACTCTCTCTCTCTCGCTCTCCCTTCATTGCAGCCCAAACTCACAGAAAACACCTCTCTATCTCTCTCTCGCTCAGCCAAAGCAACCCACGCACATGTTGATGTGGAAAATCCTCTTCTGGGGAGAAACAGGATCTCTATGTTGCAGGTGGGGAGGGGGCGAGAAACAGCGAGATAAATGATCCATCTCCTGGGAATTTTGGAGTAGGAAGCCTGGGTTTGTTTCAAAGAGGCAGGAAGGCCAGGATAGCTGGAGAAAAAATGGGCAATTTAACCCCCTGTATAATTCGGGAACAAGTTTGGGATTCGGAATCTGTCCAAGGTCTCCGGACTAGGATAATGCTCCCTGTCTGATTAGTCATTAGCCCAACATTTTTCACACAGAGAGTGGTGAATCTGTGGAATTCTCTGCCACAGAAGGTAGTTGAGGCCAGTTCATTGGCTATATTTAAGAGGGAGTTAGATGTGGCCCTTGTGGCTAAAGGGATCAGGGGGTATGGAGAGAAGGCAGGTACGGGATACTGAGTTGGATGATCAGCCATGATCATATTGAATAGCGGTGCAGGTTCGAAGGGCCGAATGGCCTCTACTCCTGCACCTGTTGTCTATGTTTGCCCACCATGGCCAACATGTACCAGCTGCACTAGTCCCAACTGCCCGCGTTTGGTCCATATCCCGCCAAACAATAGACAATAGGTGCAGGAGTAGAGGCCATTCGGCCCTTCGAGCCAGCACCGCCATTCAATGTGATCATGGCTGATCATCCCCAATCAGTACCCCGTTCCTGCCTTCCCCCCATATCCCCTTGACTCCGCTATCTTTAAAAGCCCTATCTAGCTCTCTCTTGAAAATATCCAGAGAACCGGGCTCCACCGCCCTCTGACGCAGAGAATTACACCAACTCGCAACTCTCTGTGAGAAAAAGTGGTTCCTCATCTCCGTTCTAAATGGCCGACCCCTTATTCTTAAACTGTGTGTGGCCGCTGGTTCTGGACTCCCCCAACATCGGGAACATGTTTCCTGCCTCTAGCGTGTCCAAGCCCTTAACAATCTTATATGTTTTAATGAGATGCCCTCTCATCCTTCTAAATTCCAGAGTAGTCAATAGACAATAGGTGCAGGAGTAGAGGCCATTCGGCCCTTCGAGCCAGCACCGCCATTCAATGTGATCATGGCTGATCATCCACAATTAGTACCCCGTTCCTGCCTTCTCCCCATATCCCCCTGATTCCGCTATCTTTAAGAGCCCTATCTAGCTCTCTCTTGAAAGCATCCAGAGAACTGGCCTCTGAGGCAGAGAATTCCACAGACTCACCACTCTAGGTGAGAAAATGTGTTTCCTCGTCTCTTTTCTAAATGGCTTACCCCTTATTATTCTTAAACGGTGTGTGTGGTCCCTGGTTCTGAATAGACAATATTGTCAATAGACACTAGAATAGACAAACCTGTCTTTTCCATGTACCGAACATAGACACAAAAAGCTGGAGTAACTCAGCGGGACAGGCAGCATCTCTGGAGAGAATGGGTGGCGTTTCGGGTCGAGATCCTTCTTCAGACGAAGAATGGCCCTTCGTCCGAAGAGTCTAGACCCGAAACGTCACCCCTTCCTTATCTCTATAGATGCTGCCTGTCCCGCTCGCTGAGTTACTCCAGCTTTTTGTATCTATCTTCGGTTTAAAACAGCATCTGCAGTTCCTTCCTACACACTCTCCATGTACCTCTCCAGGGGTTTCTTAAACATAAAATTCCACATCTCCAAAATCCAGTTAACAGAGTCATAGAGTGATACAGCATGGAAACAGGCCATTCGGCCCAACATGTCCTGGCTAAACTAGCTATTTAAAACTAGTCCCACCTGCCTGCATTTAGCCCATAACCCTTGCCACAAACTTGCCTATCCACGTACCAGTCTAACTGTTTCTTAAACCTTAGGATACTCCCAGCCTCAACTACCTCCTCCGGCAGCTTGTTCCATACACTGTGTGAAAAAGTTACCCCTCAGATTCCTATTAAATCTTTTCCCCCCTCACCTTAAACCCAAGTCCTCTGGTCCTCGATTCCCCTACTCTGGGCAAGAGACTGTGCATCTACCCGATCTATTCCTCTCATGATTTTGTACACCTCTATAAGATCTCCCCTCATCCTCCTACGCTCCATGGAATAGAGACACAGCCTGCCCCAACCTCTCCCTATAACTCACACCCTCTAGACCTGGCAACGTCTTCGTAAAACTTCTCTGCACCCTTTCAATCTTTCCTATAACATGGTGCCCAGAACTGAACACAATATTCTAAATGCGGTCTCACCAACGTCTTGTACAACTGCAACGTGACCTCCCAACTCCTGTACTCACCTCATTCCCGAATACCAGGAGATTATCAAAATACACACTCAGGAAATCCCAGTGAATCGGAAAATCCACACCCTGAAATCCCGGGCTTTTCCGAACTACCTCCTCCCCAAGATTAATTCCCGGGATGGCGGGACTGTCATATGCTGAGAGAATGGAGCGGCTGGGGTTGTACACTCTGGAGTTTAGAAGGATGAGAGGGCATCTTATTGAAATATATAAGATTATTAAGGGATTGGACACGCTACATGCAGGAAACATGTTCCCGCTGGTGGGGGAGTCTAGAACCAGGGGCCACACGCAGTTCAAGAATAAGGGGTAAGCCATTTAGAACGGAGACGAGGAAACACTTTTTCTCACAGAGAGTGGTGAGTGTGAAATTCACTGCCTCAGAGGGCGGTTCTCTGGATGCTTTCAAGAGAGAGCTAGATAGGGCTCTTAAAGATAGCGGAGTCAGGGGATATGGGGAGAAGGCAGGAACTGATTCGGGATGATCAGCCGTGATCACATTGAATGGCGGTGTTGGCTCGAAGGGCCTAATAGCCTATTCTTGCACCTATTGTCTATTGAAATCCTAAATTCCTAAACTGAAATGTCAGGAATTGCTCCACTCCTAAGCCCCACAAATCCCCAGCAGTTCCCAAACTTCCAAGCGACAAATCCAAGGAATTCCCAATCCTTACACCCCTGTTATTGGAAGTTTTCGAAGTCTGAGTTACAATTTGGGAGGTCATGTTGCAGTTGTATAAGACGTGGGTGAGGCCGTGTTTAGACTAGTGCGTTCAGTTCTAGACACCGTGTTATAGGAAAGATGTTGTCAAGCTGGAAAGGGGGGAGAAATTTTTTCCAAGAATGTTGGCAAGAATAGAGAGACTGAGCTACACGGAGAGGTTGGGACAGGCTGGGATTTTATTCCATGGAAGGCAGGAGGATGAGGGTTGATCTTATAGGGAGGTTTCACGGCAGCCGGGTCACGACTCATGACCCGTACTGTTGCTACGCTACTCCAAATGGAGTACACGCGATGAACTGCAGGTAGGCACTTACCATTGTTTCCAGCGTAGCGGGCCTGTTAAAATCCCACCGCTGAAATTGTCCATTTTTGCGCTGTAAATAATTATGGAAATCGGGATAAGCGTGTGAGACATTTAGCCAACTTCAGAATTCCAAAAGTGAGGAGAAATGACGGTGGATAGAAGCGAGAGCTGAAGGGACAACAACAGCCAGAGTGCTTGGCGAACATTGGCCGTTTGCTCACTGCATTGCATCAACTAAGGCATTATTTGTGTTTTTTCTTGATTCCTTTGGCATCTAAAACTTCTCAAGTGATAAATCTGGCTGTAATTTTTTTTAATCGCCCATGGTTCCCAAGTGGGTTTTTACATACAAAATGAAAACGCATCTGAAGAAAAATATACAGCCAGATTTATCACTTCTGAGAATTTTTAGATACCAAAGGAATCAAGCAAAAACACAAATAATGCCTTACTTGATGAAATACAGTGAGCAAACGCGATAATTCCCAATATTTTCAATGTTTACCAAGCACTTTAGCTGCTGTAGTCCCTTCAGTTCTCACTTCTCTTTACCTTCATTTCGCTTCACGTTTGGAATTCTGAAGTTGGGTACACGTCTCTCACACTTACCCCGACTCCCACAATTTTTTTCAGCCCAAACATTCACCATTTTGACGGTTTTCACAGGTAGGAAAGTACGCGTTTCTTGCATTAATAACATATTCCGGAAGTTATGGATGTCCTCCAGATGGATTGAGCGGCTCCGTGCGTCAAGCTCTATGACCCAGTGACCTTACGTGCAACCCCCCTATTAAAAAGGCTATGGCCATTTTCATAGCATCTTGTTCCCTATTGCTTTTCCATTGACTTAACACAAAAGCTGTGATCGAGGACAGTCAAAAGCCCATAACTTTCTGAAACATTAAGAGAACTGAATGAAATTTTCAGTTATTATAGATTGAAGCATTTTGAAACAAATATGAAACAATCTTACTTGGATGACCTGAAATGAAAGCATATAATTAGTTAGTTACCCAATTGTAGCTAATTACAAAATTCAATTACTAGATCTAAACATCTATCCATTTCTTAAGAAAATAATTAACATTTTTAAATCTATCGGTCCATTCTTCCAACATATGTCTGTCCCGCCATCATCTCAGGAATTAATCTTGTGAACCTACGCTGGGCTCCCTTAATAGCAAGAATATCCTTCCTCAAATTTGGAGACCAAAACTGCACACAATTCTCCAGGTGTGGTGTCACCAGGGCCATGTACAACTGCAGTGGGTCCTCCTTGCGCCTAAACTCAACCCCTCACCCTATGAAGGCCAACATGACATTAGCTTTCTTCACTGCCTGCTGTACCTGCATGCTTACTTTCAGTGACTGATGTACCAGGACACACAGATCTTGTTGTACTTCCGATTTTCCTAACCTGACACTATTCATTTAATACAGAGTGCTGGAGTAACACCTTACACTTCCTTATCTCTGTGTCTCACTCTCCTGTGACTCTCAGTCTGACGAAGGTTCCTTCACTCCAGAGATGCTGCCTGTCCCGCTGAGTTACTCCAGCATTTTGTGTCTGTCTATGGAGAACATGGATAGGGGCCGTTTTTTTTCGGTCATGACACTTCTTCATCTAGAAACATCATCTATCCACATTGGCCACAGATGCTGCCTGACCCGCTGAGTTACTCAAGAACTCTGTGAAACGTCACCTATCCATGTTCTCCAGTGATGCTGCCTGACCCGCTGAGTTACACCACATCACCCCAATCCTGGCCTCTCTCCACTGGCTCCCTGTGCGGTTCCGCATAAACTTCAAGATTCTCCTCCATGTCTACAAAGCCCTCAATGGGCTTGCCTCCACCTACATAAAAAGTCTTCTCACCCACCACTCCACCTCCAGGCCACTCAGATCGGCCGACTTGAGGTTGCTGAATATCCCACGGTCTAGGCATAAGCTCGGGCGACCGCGCCTTTGCGGTTGCAGCCCCTAGGCTGTGGAACAGCATCCCCCTCCAGAGAATACAAACCCAATCGACCCATTCTTTCAACATATGTCAGTCCCGCCATCATCTCAGGAATTAACCTGGTGAACCTACGCTGGGCTCGCTCAATAGCAAAAATATCCTTCCTCAAATTTGGAGACCAAAACTGCACACAATTATCCAGGTGTGGTGTCACTAGGGCCCTGTACAACTGCAGTAGGTCCTCCATGCGCCTAACCTCAACCTCTCGCCCTATGAAGGCCAATTTCACTGCCTGCTGGCTTTCTTCACTGCCTGCTGTACCTGCATGCTTACTTTCAGTGACTGATGTACCAGGACACACAGATCTCGTACTTCCAATTTTCCTAACCTGACACTATTCGTTTAATACAGAGTGCTGGAGTAACACCTTACACTTCCTTATCTCTGTGTCTCACTCTCCTGTGACTCTCGGTCTGAAGAGAGAGAAGCGAGTGTCACCAAACTCCTGAATTATCTGGGGTGGAACCCTCTCCAAGACAGACGTGAAGCTCACCGTTTAACCTGTTTTTACAAAATGTTAAATGATCAGCTCAACATAGATTACAAGACCTGCACCAAACCCAAACCAATTAGGAGCAGACGTGGGCATTCGATCCAATTTGTGATCCCAGCTACATAAGATGTGTACAGCAATTCGTTCTTCCCCCGCACAATTAAAGCATGGAATAATCTCCACCCAACTATAGTTACCCAACCAGATGCAACTAAATTTAAAGTAGCTCTTTCTTCCCAATAACCCTTTCTGGCTTAGGTCCTCCCTCCATCACCTCCAGTTTAAATTCCATTTGAAATATTTTGGAGGACCAAGAAACCAAGAAGAACCAAGAATAGAAACATAGAAAATAGGTGCAGGAGTAGGCCATTCGGCCCTTCGAGCCTGCACCGCCATTCGATATGATCGTGGCTGATCATCCAACTCAGTATCCCATTCCTGCCTTCTCTCCATACCCCCTGATCCCTTTAACCACAAGGGCCACATCTAGCTCCCTCTTAAATATAGCCAATGAACTGGCCTCAACTACCTTCTGTGGCAGAGAATTCCACAGATTCACCACTCTGTGTAAAAAATAATTTTCTAATCTTGGTCCTAAAAGAATTCCCTCTTATCCTTAAACTGTGACCTCTAGTTCTGAACTTCCACAACATGGGGAATAATCTTCCTGCATCTAGTCTGTCCAACCCCTTAAGAATTTTGTAAGTTTCTATAAGATCCCCCCTCAATCTTCTAAATTCTGGCGTGTACAAGCCGAGTCTATCCAGTCTTTCTTGATATGAAAGTCCTGCCATCCCTGGAATCAGTCTGGTGAACCTTCTCTGTACTCCCTCTATGGCAAGAATGTCTTTCCTCAGATTAGGAGACCAAAACTGTACGCAATACTCCAGGTGTGGTATCACCAAGACCCTGTACAACTGCAGTAGAACCTCCCTGCTCTTATACTCAAATCCTTAAGAATCTATCCATTTCTTAAGAAAAGATTTAACATTTTTAAATAGCCTAAGTGTCCAAATAACATTCACACTAGAATTCACAATATAGCATGATTTTTAAATCTCATTGTCGTGGATTTATGGGCCAAATGGAAGGATTTAGTGTTTGATTCCTGTAAATGAATGGCCATTTATTTGGTCACTAATGGCTCCTTCACCTCCAGTTGCCTTTATCTAAGCAGGTTCATTGCACGACACTGAACAACCAGACGTACCTTCTCCCTGGTCAGCTCCTGTACAAGCTGCTCTGGGGATCCATGGGAGGGAGGGAGGGAGGGAGACAGACAGACACTCCACAAACTCCTCGTCCACTTGGCCTTGCTCTCCTGTCCCACCCTGCGCCTTCCGCCCCACGCTTGACATCACCGTTTACGGCGGGGCTGCGGGGCAGCGACGTCATTTCCGGAGCGGTGTCCCCCTCTCTCCCCCCCTGCCCTCACAACTGTATTACACTCGATCCCGGGTCCTCATAACTGTATTACACTCGCTCCTGGTCGGCTCGAACTCTCCAGCCGGTTAACCTCCCGCCTCCCCATCTCTTCCCCCCCTCCTCTCTCCCACCCCCTTCCTCCTCCTTTCTCCCCCCCCTCTCTCCCCCCCTCTCTCCCACCCCCTTTCTCCTCTCTCTTCCCTTCTCTCTCTCTACCCCCCCTCCTCTCTCCCACCCCCTTTCTCCTCTCTTCCCCCTCCCCCACCTCCTCTCTCCCACCTCTCCCCCCTACCCCCTCCCCCTCTCTCCCACCTCTCCTCTCCTCTTCCCCCCTCCTCTCTCCCCCATCCTCCTCTCTATCCACCCCTCCTCTCTCTCGCCCCTCCTCCTCTCCCCCCCCCTCCTCCTCTCCCCCCCCATCTATCCACCCCTCCTCTCCCCCCCCCCCACTCCTCCTCCTCCTCCTCCCCCCCCCCCTCTCCCTCTCCCCCTCACCCACTAACCGTCCATCGTCGCCGTTAACCGCTCCGAAGCTGGAACAGATGTGAAGCGACGGTAAAGAGGTAAAAAGCATGAATTTAAAGCTGCTGCATTTGATTGACACCGTGTGTCCCGCCTCCACCCGGGATCCGAGCGTGTGTGTGCGGGGCCAGAGCGCGTGTGTGTGGCGCCAGAGCGCGTGTGTGTGGTGCCAGAGCGCGTGTGTGTGCGGGGCCAGAGCGCGCGTGTGTGCGGGGCCAGACCGCGTGTGTGCGGGGCCGGAGCGTGTGTGTGCGGGGCCAGACCGCGTGTGTGCGGGGCCAGAGCGTGTGTGTGTGGTGCCAGACCGCGTGTGTGTGCGGGGCCAGACCGCGTGTGTGTGCGGGGCCAGACCGCGTGTGTGTGCGGGGCCAGAGCGCGTGTGTGCGGGGCCAGAGCGCGTGTGTGCGGGGCCAGAGTGCGTGTGTGTGGGGCCAGAGAAATAATTAAAGGTGTTTGTTATATATAGGGGGTGTTGCACGTAAGGTCACTGGGTCATAGGGCTTGACGCACGGAGCCGCTCAATCCATCCGTAAGAAATCCGCAACTTCCGGTATATGTTATTAATGCAAGAAACGCGTACTTTCCTAGCTGTTAAAAAACCGCCAAAATGTTGAATTTTAGCGCTGTAAAAAATTGTGGAAGCCGGGGTAAGCGTGGGAGACGTGCACGCAAATGTCGACGATTTTTTTCCAATATTATATTTGAATAATTCATTTTAAACAAGATTTACTGCATAACTGTTTCGAAACTTCGCGCTTATTTGATTCGATGATTACACAACTGAAATCGCTTTTCTTTTAATTTACATGAAACAATTAGTTTTTACAAAATTGCTTGTTTTTGGATTTTTAATATCCCCACTGCTCTCTCCTCATTTCTTTTTCAAACTTAGCCATTAAGAAGGAACCGAATGTGCAGAGTTTTCGACACTTTTGATGATTGCTCAGTTCATCAATGGATGTTTAACACAGCAATCACATCAATCAATTAATTAATCAATCACAACTTTATTGTCATTCAGAAATACATCAATAAATGCGAGTCTGAAAGAAATGTCGTTGCATCTGGCTCCCCGTGCAACATAAAATAGCAAAAGGATAAAATTAGCAATGTTACAACATTTTGAGATTTAAAAAAATCAAGTCTGCAATTATCCCATCAGATAAAGCATAAAAAGAAGTTTAATTTGACACCTAATTCACTTTCATATCTTCAGTATTAAAAAGGTTGTGGCCATTTTCATACTCGGAAATTAGCATCTTGTTTAGGAATGTTGCAACACTTACCTTCAGCGGCGCTGCAGATCTGCCCGCGCGCGGCGCCGCTTGGAACGGCGCGAGGCCCAGTGACGTCAACACTCCCCCCCCCCCAACTGTCAACTGTCAACGCTCCCGCGCGCTCCCTCAGCCGTTGACGCCCGTTATTTCCCGCCCTCCCGCGTTTCCAGAACGTTCTTCCCCAACGGCCGTTCATTCGGACTTCGCTTCTCCACAACGGTCATTATTTAGATTTAAACCATTTAAAAAAGGGTCAACGCTTTTCTTTTCTTTTTTCCCCCCAAACGTCGCCCGCGGACCCGACTCAACCGCCCGCGGACCCCGACTCCCCACCATCGGGTCCGCCCGCCGCCCCTCGCCCCTCCACCTCCCTCCCTCCAGCAGCCCACAGCCGTCGCCTCACCTGGAGCCTGGACTCTGCTTCACTGGGCCTGAAGCCTCCACGCTGCTAACTCCCACTCTCCTGGGTTTCACTGCGCTGGGTCCTAGTGCTAGTCTGCCCAGCCTTGTTAACCCCAGTGGCTGTTCCACTGGGTCTCCCCAATCCCCCCTCTAACTATGTGACCCCTGCTCTTCCCCACCCACAGCACAGCCCTCTCACCCCCACCCACCTGACCACCCACGCACCCCCCACGGACCACATCACCCCCCTGACCACCCCCCCTCACCCCTGACCACCCCCCCCCCACCCATACCACCCCACCCCCACCACATCACCCCCTGACCACCCCCCACCCCCTAATCACCCACCCTCCCACCCTCCCACCCCCTGACCACCACCTCCGACTGCCGTTCTCGGCATTTATTTTTAAACTAAGTTGGATAATTTAAGTGTTATAGTAAATTAAAAATCATCTTCTAAAGCCGTGAACGCCGACTACGGGACGGATCTCACGTAGGGGAGAAGGCAAGGTAGGCTGTTTATTTTTACATTAAAAAGTGCTGGAGTAACTCAGCGGGTCAGGCAGCATCTGTGGTCAATGTGTGTCAAGTCTTCTAATGTTTTTGCTGATTCCCCGCTTGAAAGGGATTTGATTTATCTACCCCGAAATGATGAACTGGATTCACTCAGACCAAACACTTCTTTTCTACCCTTTTTATTTTCTCCTTCTTTTATTTTGGCAGATTAGTCTTTAGCAGTTTTTAGCAGTTTTAGTCTTTACCAGTTTTGGTCTTTATCAGGTGAAAAACCTTTAGACACAAAGGCAAAAAATATACACATTACTGTAACCAAATATAAATAACAGAAAATTACATGTATCTAACATTCCAACTCATAGCAGCCATTTTGTTTTTAAAATAATTTTCACATTTCATTAAATGAAAAATACAAATAATGCCCACTACTGTTACCAATTTTTTAGCTTAATATCATATGAATCTTTACTGTTTTTTAACACATTTTATCATATTTTTTAAAATGCAATTATTTAAACTAACACCACACATAGCATACAAGTATTAGAAATTAGCTCACATTAGCCCTTAACCCCACAATGAAGCAGGATGCACTTTACATAGACAACAAACACTATCATCACCCTGTCATCTTGGTTAACAAACACCACCAATATTTCAAACTTTCTCAATCAACACGTTAGCCAGACAAGTTTCTCAGATATTAAAGGGTTAAACAGAGTCTATGGGGCTGCAGTCTTCGGCTCAGTCCATTTAGAGTTCAGTCCTTACCGGCTGCCAATCGGGTCTGTAGAAAATCAGTCCTGCTTGCCTTTTCTCGCTATCGCGGCAGTCTTTTTGGACAGTCCTTTTGATTTACTGTTCAAGTTTTGCTGCTCGCAAGTCTCTTGTGTCTTCTTCACTGGCTTCTGGTGCTGTGTGCCCTTTTTATCCCCAGGCAGAACTCGGCAGGCTGGGGTTCCGCCCACTTTAATCACTGTCTCGTGATTTCAATGTAGCATTTTTCTGCACCTGTTCTTTCATTTCAGTTTGACTTGACACCTCCCACTCGATCTTCCAATGGAACCACTAGGGAGTTCGACGCTTTAAAGTCAAACTTTGAAGTCTAGGTTTGAACTTAGTCACCTGATGCATTTCTGTCTTGTTCTTCTACTGGAAGTAAGACAACCAGCCGCCTAACATCTCTGTGAACTATCGTGGCTTGGATCCTCTCCTTCCCCTGAGTGGAATGACTTGCCCTTCCTTTCAAAGCCTTTGTCAGAGGAATGGAGTAACTTGGAAAGATCCGTACATTAACGTCTCTCATGATGCCTTTGCGGTCTGGATTGGAGCTGACGACTCTGCCCAGCTTGAATTGCCCCCTCAGTGCATTTTGGTCACTTAACCAGACAATGTCTCCGGCAGTGACATTTCTCTGAGTGGTGTGCCACTTGCTCCTTATAAACAAGTTAGGACCAGCGAGTTGGCTCCAGCTCTTCCAAAACTTGTTCACCTCCGACTGCATTGTTCTAAGTCTTTTGTAGGGGTAGCTGGAAAAGTCAAAAGTCTTGACGTCTCCGCACTGAGATGCTCGGCCAAGCAGAAGAGTATTTGGTGTGATGTACTGAACGCAGTCTTCCCGGCTTTGTATCCTGGCGTCGATTGGACGTTCATTTGACAGTTTGGCTGCCATGTAAAGAGCTGTCTGAAACTCACTATAACTGAGTGACGATTATTTTCCAAAACTTTGGAGCGCTCTCTTCACAACACGCACAGCAGCTTCCGCAGCGCCATTTCTGTGTGGAGAATCAGCAGGATGCATTTTCCACATCCACTCTGTTCCATTTTTAGCTGCGTTCTCCTCCAAAGCTGCTCTGTCCAGGTTGTCCAAAAACCTATATAGTTCCTCTAAGACTGGTTTTGCGCAAATAAAATTAGTGCCTAGATCTGACCAGATCTTCTTGGGGTGCCCACGGATTGCTGTGAATCTTTGATAAGCCATCAGAAACCCTTCACTTGATAAGGTGTTGACTAACTCTGTGTGGATGGCTCTGCTGGCCATACAGCAGAAGACAACACCCCAGACTTTGAGTTTTACCCTCTTCTTGACGTCATCGTGTACGTGGTAGGGTCCAAAGAGGTCTACTGTTGTAACCTCAAAAGGTTCAGTTCTTTCAGGCGGCAGATCACTCATTACTTGTTGACATTTCTTTGCTTTTGCTTTCTTGCAGATTATGCAGTGATCAACAACTTTTTGAGCAATTCTCCTTCCTTTTATGACTCAAGCCTTTCTTCTCATTTTAAGCAAGGTCCCAGCCACTCCGTCATGACTCTCCCTGTGAGCCTCCCGAGCTAGCAGCATGGACACCCAGGCATCAACGGGCAGGATGGGAACAGCAACTTTATCCTCTTCAAAGCTCTGCACTCTGCCACCACAAACCATCAGCCCAGAATCTTGGTCTTTATAGGCTACCAGTCGATCTGTTGTGGTGCTTGGGAAAGTTGTGCCCAATTGCGCAGCACAAAAAATGTCTTTTAGAGCATTTTCTCGTTCTCTTACTGTAATGACTCCTGTCAAAGAGATGGCCTCCTACTTTGGATTGTTTAGGGCTTTGTTCTTGCCAAGAAACCTCTTCGCTGCTCTCCAAATCCATGCGACTGTCTTGATCAGTCGAGTTAGAACGCTGAACCGCTTGACATCAACTAGGTTCTGAATAGCTGACCCTGCAGGTGGTCTCTTTGGGCTTGTTGGTTCCGGTTCTTAGTTCTCTACTTTGGCTCTTGATAGTGCTGCAACAAAAGCTTTCTTCTGTAACTTGTTGATGTTCTCTCTGGCAGTGGCAGCCAGTTCTTTAGCTGATTTTATTGGCCACTCACTCACAGGCAATGCCAGGAACTTCGGTCCATTTTGCCACTCCGAATACTGATCAAGGTCTTAAGGGCTGGCACCTCTGGTGATTACATCAGCGATGTTTTCTGGGCCAGGAATCCACCGCCAGTCCTGAATGTTGGTGCTTGTTTGAATCTCTCCAATCCGATTGGCGAAGAATGTCTGAAATCCGTAGCTTTCTCGCTGTATTGCACCAAGGATTGTTTGGCTATCCACAAGATGATACCACTTCTCCACTTGAATTTGACTGTGTAGCTCAAAATACTTCTTTAAGCATGAGGCGAACACTGCTCCGCACATCTCTGCTTTAACAGCGTCTCCTCTGTGGTCCAAGGGAGTTAACTTGGCCTTGGATTCCACAAGTCTGACAATTGGGCCATGGTCTGAATCCCATCTCAGGTACATCACTGCCCCGTAGGTGTGCTCACTTCCGTCAGAAAAGGTGATTCCCAAGGGTTCAGTTGCGGAGCAAGATGGAGTCAGTGCCCTGACGAACTTGACTTTTCCAAGTTGTACGTACTCTTCAAAGAGCTTAATTGCATCCTCCCTGAGTCCATCTGAGAGTGCCATGTCCCATGTGTCTCTGACTGAACAGCTTCCCTCTTTTGCTTATTGGAAAGCTCTGCGTACTAGAATCGCTCCCTTTTGATTAACAGGAGCCACTATGCCGATGGGGTCATATAGCCCTGCTACCTAGCTGAGAAGCTCTCTTCTTGTTAGGGGATTTGGCGTCTGAGTTTTGATTTGCTCTTGTAGAAGGCTTTGACCAAGCCGCATCTTTTTCTTTCTCTTGGAGAAATTGATTCCCACCATAACGTGGAGCATGTCCTCTTCAACAATGTAGCCCAGACCAAGTGCCTTGTTATCATCATCATGCATTTGGTTTGGTAGGATCATGCTTTTTGTTTTGCTTTTCTTTAAAGCATCACTGTCCTCCTTCCTCCCACTTTGGCCAGACAGAACCCAAGGCTTGAGCTCAAACCCACCAGCTTTTAGGATTCGTTCCACATTTGCTGTGATGATTCTCAACTGGTCGAGGCTGTTGTGAGATGTGAGGATGTCGTCAACATAGCTTCTTTCTGGAGTACTTGCTGCTCATCCTTGAGGTGGGTAAAAGAAGGAAGATTAGCAGTCTCACGCATTGCCAACTGTGCAATGCACCCCGCAGGGTTGTCTCCGATGTTCACTCTTGTGATAGCATACTCTCCCAGCTCCTCGTCCTCGGAATCTCGCCAGAGGAATCTGTGTAAGTGTACTTCACGGTCCTCCAACCAGACTGAGTTATACATCTTCTTTATGTCTCCCAGAGCAGCATAGATTCCGCCTCTGAATCTGAGGAGGACGGCGCGAATTTGGTTGAGGACGTCTGGACCTTTCATCAGCAAATCATTTAAGCTGACACCATTGCACTTTTGGCTGCTGTTCCACACTAGTCTCACTGGGGTTGTGACAGAGTGGGGGTTTGGAGCAATAAGGTGACTCACATACCACACTGGTCCCTTCCAGTTTGCAATCATGTCTTCGGACAATTTGATTGCAGCCTTTCGGTCCACCATGTCGTGCACCTGAGCCGTGTAGGCACTTTTCCATTCAGGTTCTCTGGATAGCTGCCTCTCCGTCCTGAGAAATGTGGCTTCCACTGTCCTTTTATTATTTGGTAGAGAAGCTGGGTCTTCCAACCAAGGATAGCTAGCATGCCAATGTGGGTCCTTACTGTGACGGTCTCCTGTTACGTAGGTGAGGCCTTCCCTTACTACTTCGAGCTCTCTCTCTTCAGCAAGAGTCATTTCTTTTCCGGCTGGCTGGCAGTTTCCACAGCGGCAACCCCCGCACTTTGGCTCGCATGCTGCTCCAATGCTATCCCACTTCCACCAATCCAAGAAATCCCGATTGGCGGTTGATGTACGTGACTTCTGTACTTTGACGGCGACCTGTCCGTTTGGTGAAAGTTCCTCAGGGACTGGGGCAGTGAGCTCCTCATACTTTAAAGCAGCTGCTCTCATTGATCTTGCGAAGTGTGTTTTGGACATGTGGGCTGACATGGTAAGCTTCTCAAACAGCTCAGGATGACAACCTCCAACAGTCTTTCCCAGTGGTCCATCCCACAGAATGAGATCTCCCACCGTTCTAATCCTCTGAGGCGCTAGCTGACCTTCTCTATGGCTTATGAGCAAATGTATCTCTTTTGGTCTCACAAGTTCCTCAAGTGGGATGTCTGGAAAGAACTTTTGCAGCTGCTGTGGTGTCACATGTTTGTGAACATCTGCAATGCTGTCCAATCCATAACAAACTAACTGGTGCGGCTTGAGTATGCCCTTGGGAGTCTTGACTCGGATCTTTAGAAGGTAACGCATCGTCTCTACGTGGACCTTCATCACCCCAACTCCATGGACGATAAGCGTGATGTCTTCACTCCTAAGGTTCAGTCTGCTCGCAGTCTTGTGAGTTATGTAGTTGGTATCTGAAGCCAAGTCAATTAATGTCCCAACCTTTTGTCCAGCATTTGCTACGACCTCCAGAAGCATCATAATCACTGGGTGCTCCTGCAGTCCACCTTCCTTTAGGAGGCTTGGCTGATGCTTTGCAATGTTGAAGGCTCTTGATGCAGTGTTGGAGAACACATCTCGGCATTGTTTTGCCAACTCTGGTGGAAGTTTGCTGAAAAACTCCTCTTGGTCCACTGTATATTTCTTCTTGCCTTTATCTTCCTCTGGACCAAATTTACTCCTTCTCTGATCCACACTGCTTTTCCTCATCTCATAATTGGGGCACAGATAAAAATGATGCTCAGGAGTCTGTTCATCCTTGCAGATTTGATTTTTACACAGATATGCAGGGTTGCAGTATGAACCATCATCATGAACTTCAAGACACTTTTTGCATGCTCCCAACTTCTTGGCTGCAGCTCTTTTCTCTGTCAGCTTTAGCCCTCGAAACTGCTTGCAGAAGTACAGCTTCCTTTTATGCTTTACGTCACCACAGACTACACAACTTGTGTGGTCACTTCCTGACTTGGTAGACTTGGTTCTGGCATGTCTTGGTTCAGTCCGAGTTTCCTTTCTACTCGGCTCTTCGTCCCTCAGTTGCTCGAGCTGTTCGTATATGCTCTCCTGCTCTTTGAGAAATGACAAGAGACTGTCAAACCGTTTCTCTGGTGCCACAGCATTCCTCTTGTCAGCTACATAAACCAGCCATTCCTTCTTAAGGGTTTCTGGAAGCTTGGTTTCAATTGATTTTGTCATCAGTGGATTTTTAATAGCGCCTGTGTCTCCGAGATCGCTCAAGTCCTTAAGCGCCTTTTCCACAGCTTGAATTAATTCCACTATTTTACGTGGCTGATGTCCTCTGACAGGTGGGATTCTCTGAAGCTCCTCCACTATCTCAATAGCAATAGCTGTTTGATTTCCAAACCGGTTCTCTAGGACACGAAAGATATCATCTGCAGTGTTATAACTTGTGAGGCGGAGGTCTCTTGTAATTTTGTCTTCCAGACTGTCCAGCAATTGAACCTTCTTCACCTCATTTGATCCAGTGGGTTCACCTTGCTTTTGCAGTGCTTCCCAATCCTTCCTCCATCTATAAAAGTCACGCTTGTTTCCAGTAAACTTAGGAAGGGCCGTGGGTCTCAGTCTGATGGCTGGTGAAGGATAATTGAAAGCATTCGCCACTTGTGCTAATCCTTCAGCGTTCTTCTTTATTCTTGCCTGTATGAAGTCAGCCTTCCTGGAAACCAGCTTGGGGACGAGAAGCTCGAGTGTTCTTAGGTGTTTCTGGAAGCTCTCTTGCTCATCCAGAGGGACCCAACGTTTCCACCGACTGTACGTCTCCTTTGCAGTCTCTACCAGTTTCTGCAGGTGGTTAAGCATGAATTCATATGCTTCTTGGTTGCTATTTGATGGTGCGGTGGCAGCAGCAAGTTCACATGCACCATCTGCTGTCTGTAGTGAGGTGGGTAATTCAACATTTCCAAAGTTTGCCCATAGAGTGTCCTGGATGAGCCCTTTGACCTCTTTTAGTTTTGACTCACACTCCTTTGCATTCTTTGCCAGTTCGGCTTTTTGCTGTTCAGTTAACACAGTTTCTTCATCTGCGTCCAGCTCCGCCTCCAGCTCTGCAATGAGTCCAGCCTCCACATCGTCATTGGCTTCCATGACTTTTTCGGCCTCCTGCATGAGTTTGTTGAAATTGTTCCTGAGCTCCTCTTCAGACATTTCTTCATGGTTCCTAATGATGCTGTTAACAAGACGAGAGAATGCCCGTTTTGCTGTTGTCCTCTTCAGCTTGAGCTGCTCAGCTGACTTTCCAGCAACTTCATCAGCCATGTTTTATCTTGACTTAACTGTCTCTTTTCCAGGTTTCCAAATCTCCTGCCCCGCCCGGTTTTTCACTGTCAAGTCTTCTAATGTTTTTGCAGATTCCCCGCTTGAAAGGGATTTGATTTATCTACCCCGAAATGATGAACTGGATTCACTCAGACCAAACACTTCTTTTCCACCTTTTTTATTTTCTCCTTCTTTTATTTTGGCAGATTAGTCTTTAGCAGTTTTTAGCAGTTTTAGTCTTTACCAGTTTTGGTCTTTATCAGGTGAAAAACCTTTAGACACAAAGGCAAAAAATATACACATTACTGTAACCAAATATAAATAACAGAAAATTACATGTATCTAACATTCCAACTCATATCAGCCATTTTGTTTTTAAAATAATTTTCACATTTCATTAAATGAAAAATACAAATAATGCCCACTACTGTTACCAATTTTTTAGCTTAATATCATATGAATGTTTACTGTTTTTTAACACATTTTATCATATTTTTTAAAATGCAATTATTTAAACTAACACCACACATAGCATACAAGTATTAGAAATTAGCTCACATTAGCCCTTAATCCCACAATGAAGCAGGATGCACTTTACATAGACATCAAACACTATCATCATCCTGTCATCTTGGTTAACAAACACCACCAATATTTCAAACTTTCTCAATCAACACGTTAGCCAGACAAGTTTCTCAGATATTAAAGGGTTAAACAGAGTCTCTGGGGCTGCAGTCTTCGGCTCAGTCCATTTAGAGTTCAGTCCTTACCGGCTGCCAATCGGATCTGTAGAAAATCAGTCCTGCTTGCCTTTTCTGGCTATCGCGGCAGTCTTTTTGGACAGTCCTTTTGATTTACTGTTCAAGTTTTGCTGCTCGGAAGTCTCTTGTGTCTTCTTCCCTGGCTTCTGGTGCTGTGTGCCCTTTTGACCCCCAGGCAGAACTCGGCAGGCTGGGGTTCCGCCCACTTTAATCACTGTCTCGTGATTTCAATGTAGCATTTTTCTGCACCTGTTCTTTCATTTCAGTTTGACTTGACAATGTGCATAGGTGACGTTTCACAGAGTGCTGGAGTAACTCAGCGGGTCAGGCAGCGTCTGTGGAGAACATGGATAGGTGACGTTTTACAGAGTGCTGGAGCAACTCAGCGGGTCAGGCAGCATCTGTGGAGAACATGGATAGGTGACGTTTCACAGAGTGCTGGTGTAATTCGGGTCAGGCAGCATCTGTGGTCAATGTGGATAGATGATGTTTCAGGTCTGAAGAAGGGTCGTGACCGAAAAAAAACAGCCCCTGTCCATGTTCTCCATAGACAGACACAAAATGCTGGAGTAACTCAGCGGGACAGGCAGCATCTCCGGGGTGATGGAACCTTCTTCAGACTGAGTCACAGGAGAGTGAGACACAGAGATAAGGAAGTGTAAGGTGTACTCCAGCACTCTGTATTAAATGAATAGTGTCAGGTTAGGAAAATGGAAATTATAATAAGATCTGTGTGTCCTGGTACATCAGTCACTGAAAGTAAGCATGCAGGTACAGCAGGCAAAGAAGAAAGCTAATGGCATGTTGGCCTTCATAGGGCGAGGAGTTGAGTTTAGGCGCAAGGAGGACCCACTGCAGTTGTACAGGGCCCTGGTGACAACACACCTGGAGAATTGTGTGCAGTTTTGGTCTCCAAATTTGAGGAAGGATATTCTTGTTATTCAGGGAGCCCAGCGTAGGTTCACAAGGTTAATTCCTGAGATAATGGCGGGACTGACATATGTTGAAAGAATGGGTCGACTGGGTTTGTATTCACTGGAATTCAGAAGGATGAGCGGGTTCTTATAGAATCGTATAAAATTAGTGAGGGATTGGACAGGGTAGATGCAGGAAACATGTTCCCCATGTTGGGGGAGTCCAGAACTGTTAAGGTACATTTCTTTAAACAGACAACTCACAATTAGTTAGATCAACCAACATAAGCTTTACTGATCATTTAGCCGGCGAGATTGGCAAGGGATACAAAGTCAAGTATGCAACACACACTTAACCCTCCTGGGCCATCACTTTAATGAACAAAGACATACAGCATCTTTTGTTAGTATTTTGGAAACATAGTCACATGTTTATACAGAGTTGGAGCAATGACGTCAAACACATCAATCACAGAGTATACCCATTCAAAGCATTCTTGTCACTAACACAATACTTCTCATGCTATGGTTATATCGATCATATGTGGGGAACATGGATAGGTGACGTTTCACAGAGTGCTAGAGTAACTCAGCGGGTCAGGCAGCATCTGTGTGGAACATGGATAGGTGACGTTTCACATAGTGCTGGACTAACTCAGTGGGTTAGGCAGCATCTGTGGAGAACAAGGATAGGTGACATTTCGGGTCGGGACCCTTCTTCAGACTGACCCTATGTTGACCGATGAGGGGGTGATCGGCAGATGAGTGAAGTAAGTGACAGAGGCGAGGGAAAATAAGGAGATAAAAGGATGTGAGATAAGGAGAGAGGAATGTATATGTGCAGCTTTAAGGGACATTGTTCAGGTAGCATTTGGAGTATTGCATACAATTCTGGTCACTCCATTAGAGGACTGATGTGGAGGCTTTGGGGCAGGTGCAGAGATGGTTAACCAGAATGGTTTAAAACAAGGAACTGCAGATGCTGGTTTACAAAAAAGGACACAAAACGCTGGAGTAACTCAGCGGGACAGGCAGCATCTCTGGACAGAAGGAATGGGTGACATTTCGGGTCGAGACTGAGGAGGGTCTCGACCAGGAATGTTACCCATTCCTTCCAGGATTTTGTGTTTACCTAATCAGCGCCTATCTATCCATGTGGCGGTGTGCCAGCAGGCTGGAGGAGCGGGCATGCCAATAGAGCGGGCAGGTGAAGGGGCGCTGGCTGGTGTGGGCTCGCCGGTGCTCCAGCAGGTGGTCTAGGCGGGTGAAGCCCTTACCACAGGACGGGCAGGGGAAGGGACGCTCACCGCTGTGGGTACGCCGATGCTGCCACAAGCTGGACATGCGGGTGAAAGCCTTGCCACACTCAGCGCACACAAAAGGTTTCTCTCCGGTGTGTATGAGCTGGTGCTCCCGCAGCCCCCGTGCTCTCTTGTCACAGTGGGAGCAGCTGCTCGCCGACGTGGGCCCGCCGGTGCTGCCGCAACCCCCGCGAGCTGTCAAACGACTCGCCACAGTACGGGCAGTCGTAGGGCGGGCCACTGGTGTGCACGTGCTGGTGAGACAGGGCGTGGGAGTCCATGACAGAGTGCTCTCCACACACCGGGCTGGGGACGGGACTGTCGCCGGCGTGCACCCGCTGGTGGGACAGCAGCCGGGTGGAGCGGTGAAGCCCTTGCCGCACAGGGTGCAGGTGTAGGGGCGCTCGCCGTTGTGGGTGCGCTGGTGCTACTGCAGGCTGCTGGACTGGGTGAAGCCCTTGCCGCACAGGGCGCAGGTGTAGGGGCGCTCGCCGGTGTGGGTGCGCTGGTGTTGCAGCAGGTTGGAGGAGCTGGTGAAGCCCTTGCCACACTGGGTGCAGGTGTAGGGGCACTCGCCAGTGTGGGTACGCTGGTGCTTCAGCAGGTTGCTGGACTGGATAAAGCCCTTGCCGCACTGGGCGCAGGTGAAGGGGCGCTCGCTGGTGTGGGTGCGCTGGTGCCTCAGCAGGTTGCTGGACTTGGTGAAGCTTTTGCTGCAGTCACTCCAGATGTAGGGCCGCTCCCCGGTGTGCACGCGCCTGTGCACCTTCAAGTTGTTGGGCAACTTGAAGCCTTTGCCGCAGTCGGGGCAGGTGAAGGGCCGCTCACTGCTGTGCACCTGCCGGTGCTGCCGCAGCACTGACAAATGGGTAAAGCTCTTGCCGCATGTGGCGCAGCCATAGGGCTTCTCGACCGTGTGTATCGTCCGGTGGGTCTCCAGGACCATCGCCGTCTTGAAGCTCTTGCCGCAGTGCGAGCAATCAAAGGGGCGTTCCCCTGTGTGCACCCGCCGGTGGGTCTCCAGCTGGCTTGGGTTCTGCCAGGCCTTGCCACACACATCGCACTCATAACGCTTCTCCTTGTTTTGCCCCGTCATCTGGTCCTCCATCGAAGCTCAGCCCCTCGAAGCTCTGCCCGCACACCGAGCAGATGGGGGGGGGGGGGGGGGTGAGGGCACACCTGCACCCTGGCCGCTCACGTCCCCGTCTCTCCGTCCACAGCAACGGCTCCTAAACCCTGCAGGAGGGGAACACAGAGGGTCAACAAGCTGGCAAACAGGATATTACTAGTGTAGTAATTGTACACATTGACGATGCTTTGGTGCCACCTCCTGCACCTACACACAACTGACTGACTTCATCCACTTCACCACCAACTTCCATCCGGCACTCCAATACACCTGGACGATTTCCGACACTTCCCTACCATTCCTTGACCTCACCATCTCCATCGCAGGGGACAGACTCCTGACCGACATACATTACAAACCCACTGACTCACATGGCTATCTGGGCTACACGTCTTCCCACCCTGCCCCCTGTAAAGACTCCATCCCCTACTCCCAATTCCTCCGCCTACGCCGCATCTGTTCCCAGGATGAGACATTTCATACCAGGGCATCGGAAATGTCCTCTACTGCATCCGCTGCTCTAGATGTCAGCTGATCTACATCGGTGAGACCAAGCGTAGGTTGGGCGATCGTTTCGCCGAACACCTCCGCTCAGTCCGCAATAACTTACCTGACCTCCCGGTGGCTCAGCACTTCAACTCCCCCTCCCATTCCCAATCAGACCTCTCTGTCCTGGGTCTCCTCCATTGCCAGAGTGAGCAACAGCGGAAATTGAAGGAACAGCACCTCATATTCCGTCTGGGGACCTTGCGTCCTTATGGCATTAACATTGAATTCTCCCAATTTGGCTAGCCCTTGCTGTCTCCTCCCCTTCCTTAACCCTCTAGCTGTCTCCTCCCACCCTCCCATCCGCCCGCCCTCGGGCTCCTCCTCCTCCTCCCCTTTTCCTTCTTTCTTTCCCCCACCCCCCATCAGTCTGAAGAAGGGTTTTGGCCCGAAACGTCGCCTATTTCCTTCGCTCCATAGATGCTGCTGCACCCGCTGAGTTTCTCCAGCAATTTTGTGTACCTTCATTACTAGCACATGTTGAGTGTGTTTATGGCGGAGGAAACCGTTATATAATTCAGTGCGGCACTCTGACGCAACGGTACAGTTGCTGCCTCACCGCCAGAGACCCGGGCTCGATCATGACTACGGGTGCTGTCTGTGCGGAGTTTGTACGTTCTCCCTTTGACCTGAGTGGGTTTTTACTCCGGGTGTTCTCCTGGTGTTCCGGATTCCTCCAACATTTCAAAGACGTTCAGGGTTGTAGATGAACCGGCCTCCACAAAATTGCTGAATTTTCCCTAATGTGCGTGGGATAGTGCTAGTGTACGGGGTGATCGCTGGTCGGCACGGACTCCGTGGGCCGAAAGACCTGTTGTTTCCGCGCTGCATCTCTAAACTAAACTAAACCAAAGAAGGGCGTCGACCCAAAATGCCACCCATTCTTTCTCTCCACAGATGCTGCCTGACCCACTGACTTACTCCAGCACTTTGTGTCTATCTCCTCCACAGATGCTGCCTGACCCGCTGAGTTACTCCAACACTTTGTCAGAGTCATAGAGTGATACAGCGTTGGAAAGAGGTCCTTCGGCCCAACTCATACCCGCACTCCTAGATCCCTCGGCTCCACACATTCCGCCAGGCTCAGAGTTGTACTGAGTCCTAGTGAGACCACACCTGGAGTACTGTGTGCTGTTTTGGCCCCCTAATTTGAGGAAGGACATTCATGCTATTGAGGGAGAGCAGCGTAGGTTTACAAGGTTAATTCCCAGGATGGCGGGCTGTCATATACTGGGAGAATGGAGCGGCTGGGCTTGTACACTCTGGAGTTTAGAAGGATGGGGGGATCTTATTGAAACATATAAGGTTGTTAAGGGATTGGACACGCTAGAGGCAGGAAACATGTTCCCGATGTTGGGGGAGTCCAGAACCAGGGGCCACAATTTAAGAATTAGGGGTAAGCCATTTAGAACGGAGACGAGGAAACACCTTTCACAACAGAGTGTTGAATTCTCTACCTCAGGTGGAGGCTGGTTCTCTGGATACTTTCAAGAGAGGGTTGGATAGGGCTCAAAGATCGCGGAGTCAAGGGATATGGGGAGAAGGCAGGAACGGGGTACTGATTTGGGATGATCAGCCATGATCACATTGAATGGCGGTGCTGGCGTAAAGGGCCGAATGGCCTACTCCTGCACCTGTTGTCTATTGCCCCAGCGCCCCGCCATTCACAGTGAAGATCCTGCCCTGGTTTGACTTCCTAAACTGCAACACCCTCCCCACCCCAACAATGTGACCTCCTCCCTGTGGCTCCCTGCCCCTTACTCCTGCCGCCTCCTGCTCCTTACCCCCCTTTGCTTCCTCCCCCCTCCTCCCTACCCCCGAACAGTGTGAACAGAATATTGGCAACATTGACTCATTTATTGAAGACATTTTCCTTTCAATATTACATTTCTCTAAATACAGGCATTTGAACCCCCACCAGGCTCCCTATCCCCTTCTATGACTCACTTGACCCGTCTCTCTCTCCCCCCCCAGTTCCCTGCCCCCCCCCCCATTCATCCCCCTCGGCACGAAACCCACTCTCCCTTCAATCCCTCCCCCCTCCCTTTGCTCCCTGCTTCCCCCCGCTACCCACTTCACCCCTTTGTCCAACCCCCAGCCTCTCACCCCCTCCCTCCCCTGGACTGTATACTCTCTCTTTCTCTGCCCCTCTCAGCATCGCATAGCTCAGATATCTCTCTCTCCCTCTCCCCTCTAAACTCTTTCTCCTCAACTCCCCCCTCTCTGTCTCTCCCTCCCTTCCCTCTCCACCCCTCTATCTCTCTCACTCTGCCCTCTCCCTCTCCTCAATCCCTCCCAACACTCTCTCTCTCTCTCTCCCTCTCCCCCTATCGTTCTCTCTATCTCCCCACTCCCTCTCTCTCTTGTTCTCTCTCTCACCACCCTCTTTCCATCTCTCTATCCCCTTCTCGCTCCCTCCCCTTCCCCTCTCTCTCTATCCCCTTCTCTCCATCTCTCCCTCCCCATCCTCTCTCTCTCTATCCACTTCTCTCTCCATCTCTCCCTCCCCACCTCTCTCTTTTCCCTTCTCCCTCGCCACCCCCTCTCTCTATCCCCTTCTCTCTCTCCATCTCTCCCTCCCCACCCTCTCTCTCTCTCTCTCTTTATACCCTTCTCTCTCTCCATCTCTCCCTCCCCACCCTCTCTCCCCTTCTCTCCATCTCTCCCTCCCCACCCTCTCTCTATCCCCTTCTCTCTCTCCATCTCTCCCTCCCCACCCTTTTTCCTCTCTCTATCTCTTTCTCTCCCCATCTCTCCCTCCCCACCCTCTCCCCTCTCTATCCCCTTCTCTCTCTCCATCTCTCCCTCCCCACCCTATCTCTCTCTCGATCCTTCTCTCTCCATCTCTCCCTCCCCACCCTCTATCTCTCTCTATCCCCTTCTCCCTCCCCACCCTCTCTCTATCCACTTCTCTTTCTCCATCTCTCCCTCCCCACCCCCTCTCCCTCTCCCTCCCCACTCTCTCTCTCTCCCTCCATCTCTCTCTTTCTCACTCCCTCTCTCTCACCGTCCAGTGGGGGTCGGCTCCATCTTGGGCCGGCGATGCCGTCATTTCCGGGCTGATGCCCCTCTCTCCCCCCTCCTTCTATAATCTTTCAGCGGAGCGGCCTCAGCCTGGAAATGATATCGCCGTCCCCCCGGCCCCAAGATGGAGCCGACCCGCACTGGACGGTGAGAGAGAGGGAGTGAGAAAGAGAGAGAGATGGAGGGAGAGAGAGAGCGATAGAGGGAGGGATAGAGAGAGAGAGAGAGAGAGAGAGAGGGAGAGAGATTCATTTAAAAATGTTAACTCTTTTCTTAAGAAGTGGATAGATGTTTAGATCTAGTAATTGAATTTTGTAATTAGCTACAATTGGGTAACTAACTAATTATATGCTTTAATTTCAGGTCATCCAAGTAAGATTGTTTCATATTTGTTTCAGAATGCTTCAATCTATAATAACTGAAAATGTCATTCAGTTCTCTTAATGTTTCAGAAAGTTATGGGCTTTTGACTGTCCTCGATCACAGCTTTTGTGTTAAGTCAATGGAAAAGCAATAGGGAACAAGATATAAACATAGACAATAGGTGCAGGAGTAGGCCATTCGGCCCTTCGAGCCTGCACCGCCATTCAATATGATCATGGCTGATCATCCAAATCAGTATCCTGTACCTGCCCTCTCTCCATACCCCCTGATCCCTTTATCCACAAGGGCCACATCTAACTCCCTCTTAAATATAGCCAATGAACTGGCCTCAACTACCTTCTGTGGCAGAGAATTCCACAGATTCACCACTCTCTGTGTGAAAGTTTTTTTCTCATCTCTGTCCTAAAAGATTTCCCCCTTATCCTTAAACTGTGACCCCTTGTTCATTCAGTTCCCTTAATGTTTCAGAAAGTTATGGGCTTTTGACTGTCCTCGATCACAGCTTTTGTGTTAAGTCAATGGAAAAGCAATAGGGAACAAGATGCTATGAAAATGGCCATAACTTTTTTAATAGGGGGGTTGCACGTAAGGTCACTGGGTCGTAGGGCTTGACGCACGGAGCCGCTCAATCCATCTGGAGGACATCCGTAACTTCCGGTATATGTTATGAATGCAAGAAACGCGTACTGTCCTACCTGTTAGAAAAACCGTCAAAATGGTGAATGTTTGCGCTGAAAAAAAATTGTGGAAGTCGGGGTAAGTGTGAGAGACGTGTACCCAACTTCAAAATTCCAAACGTGAAGCGAAATGAAGGTAAAGAGAAGCGAGAACTGAAGGGACTACAGCAGCTAAAGTGCTTGGTAAACATTGAAAATATTGGGAATTATCGCGTTTGCTCACTGCATTTCATCAAGTAAGGCATTATTTGTGTTTTTTCTTGATTCCTTTGGTATCTAAAAATTCTCAGACGTGATAAATCTGGCTGTAAATATTTTCTTCAGATGCGTTTTCATTTTGTATGTAAAAACCCACTTGGGAAACATGGTCGATTAAAAAAAATTACAGCCAGATTTATCACTTCTGAAACTTTTTAGATGCCAAAGGAATCAAGAAAAAACACAAATAATGCCTTTGTTGATGAAATGCAGTGAGCAAACGGCCAATGTTCGCCAAGCACTCTGTCTGTTGTTGTCCCTTCAGCTCTCGCTTCTATCCATCGTCATTTCTCCTCACTTTTGGAATTCTGAAGTTGGCTAAATGTCTCTCACGCTTATCCCGATTTCCATAATTATTTACAGCGCAAAAATGGACAATTTCAGCGGTGGGGTTTTAACGGGCCCGCTACGCTGGAAACAATGGTAAGTGCCTACCTGCAGTTCATCGCGTGTAATCCATTTGGAGTAGCCTAGCAACAGTACGGGTCATGGGTCGTGACCCCACTGCCGTGAAACCTCCCTATAGATTGAAGCATTCTGAAACAAATATGAAACAATCTTACTTGGATGACCTGAAATTAAAGCATATAATTAGTTAGTTACCCAACTGTAACTAATTACAAAATTCAATTACTAGATCTAAACATCTATCCATTTAAGAAAAGATTTAACATTTTTAAATCTCTCTCCCTCCCTCCCCCTCTTTCTCCCCCCTATCGTTCTCTCTCTTTCTCTCCCTCTCTCCCTCTCTCTCACCGTCCAGTGCGGGTTGGCTCCATCTTGGGGCCGCGGTAGATGCGTCATTTCCGGGCCGAGGCCGCCCCGCCCATTGCCCGGAAATGACGGCTACGCCGGCCTAAGATGGAGTCAACGGGGCCGGGGGCGGTGACGTCATTTCCCCGCTGAAAGATTCTAGAAGAGGGGTCTCAGCCCGGAAATGACGTAGCGAACAGACCCCGCCAGCCCCAAGATGGAGCCGACCAGCACTGGACGGTGAGAGAGAGGGAACGATAGGGGAGAAAAATAGAGGGGGGAGGGAGAGAGAGAGAGGAAAGGAGTGAGGGGAGAGAGAGAGAAAGAGAGGGGGGAGAGATTGCGAGGAGGGAGAGAACGAGAGAGAGAGGGTGGGGAGGGGGAGTTGGAGAGAGAGAAGGGGATAGAGAGAGAGGGGGTGAGGTTGGGGAGGGAGAGATGGAGAGATAGAAGGGGATAGAGAGAAAGAGCGAGGGCAGGGAGGGGGAGATGGAGAGAGGGAAGGGGATAGAGAGGGAGATGGAGAGAAAGAAGGGATAGAGAGAGAGAGAAAGGGTGGGGAGGGAGAGATGGAGAGAGGGAGATAGAGAGAGAGGGAGAGATAGAGAGAGGGGGGGAGGGAGAGAGAGAGAGAGATGGAGGGGGAGAGAGAACGAGAGAGAGATGGAGGGAGAGAGATGGAGAGAGAGAGAGTGGGCGAGAGAGAGAGAGAGAGATGGAGGGAGGGGGAGAGGGAGAGAGAGAAAGAGAGAGGGAGAGAGAGAGGGAGGGAGAGAGAGAGATAGAGGGAGGGAGAGAGAGGGAGAGAGAGATGGAGGGAGGGAGAGAGAGATGTGGAGGGAGAGAGAGAGATAGAGAGAGAAAGAGAGAGGGAGGGAGAGAGAGAGGGAGGGAGAGAGGGGGAGAGAGATAGAGAGGGGGGAGAGGGAGGGAGAGAGAGAGATGGAGGGAGAGATGGAGAGGGAGATGGAGGGAGGGAGAGAGAGATATGGAGGGAGAGAGAGATATGGAGAGGGAGAGAGAGAGGGGGAGAAAAAGAGAGGGTGGGGAGGAAGAGATGGAGAGAGAAGGGGATAGCGAGAGAGAGAAAAATAGAGAGAGAGGGGGAAAGGGGGATAGAGAGAGACAACAAGAGAGAGGGATAGAGAGTGGGGAGAAAGTGAGTGTGATGAGAGAGGGGGAGAGAGAGGGAAGGAGGAGAGAGAGAAAGAGGGGGGTAGAGAGAGAGGGAGAGAGAGAAGGGGATAGAGACGGAGAGAGAGAGATAGAGGGAGAGAGAGAGGGAGGGAGAAAGAAAGAGAGAAAGATAGTGGGAGGGAGAGAGAGAGAGGGGGGAGAAAGAGAGAGAACGATAGGGGAGGGGATAAAAAGAGGGGGGAGAGGGAGAGAGGAAAGGAGTGAGGGGGGAGAGAAAGAGAGGGGGGGAGAGAACGAGAGAGAGGGTGGGGAGGTAGAGAGAGAAGGGGATAGAGAGATAGGGTGGGGAGGGATAGATGGAGAGAGAGGGGAAGAGGGTGGTGAGGGAGAGATGGAGAGAGAAAGGGGGAGAGGCAGAGAGAGAGGGCGGGGAGGGAGAGATGGAGAGGGGATAGAGAGAGAGGGGGAGAGGGTGGTGAGGGAGAGATGGAGAGAGAGAAAGGGGAAGAGAGAGAGAGGGCGGGGAGGGAGAGATGGAGAGAGAGGGAAAGAGGGTGGGGAGGGGGAGATGGAGAAAGGGATAGAGGGAGGGGGTGAGGGTGGGGAGGGAGAGATGGAATGGGATTGAGTGAAAGAGAGAGGGCGGGGAGGGAGAGATGGAGAGAAAGAAGGGGATAGAGAGAGGGGGAGAGGGTGGGGAAGGAGAGAGCGAGAGAGAGAGAGAGAGGGTGGGGAGAGATGGAGCGAGAGAGGAGGATAGAGAGAGAGGGCGGGGAGGGAGAGATGGAGAGAGAGAAGGGGATAAAGAGAGAGAGAGGGTGGGGAGGGAGAGATGGAAAGAGAAGGGGATAGAAAGAGGGTGGAGGGAGAGATGGAGAGAGAGAGGGGAAAGAGGAGGGGAGAGGGGGAGAGAGAGAACGATTGGGGAAGAGAAAGAGGAGAGAGAGTGGGAGAGATGGAGAGAGAGAAGGAAATAGAGAGAGAGTGGGTGGGGAGGGAGAGATGGAAAGAGAGAAGGGGGATAGAGAGAGAGAGAGGGAAAGGGGGAGAGACGAGAGAGAAGGGGATAGAGAGGTTGGGGAGAGAGCAAAGGGAGGGGGGAGGGATTCAAGGGGGAGTGGGTTTGGTGCCGAGGGGGATGAATGGGGGAGGGCAGGGAGCTGGGGGGGTGGGGGAGAGAGAGGGGTCAAGTGAGTCATAGAAGGGGATCGGGAGCCTGGTGGGGGTTCACACTGTTTGGGGGTGGGGAGGGAGCAAAGGGGGGTAAGGAGCAGGAGGTGGCAGGGGTAAGGGGCAGGGAGCCACAGGGAGGAGGTCACATTGTTTGGGGGTAGGGAGGGTGTTGCAGTTCAGGAAGTCAAACCAGGGCAGGATCTTCACTGTGTATGGCGGGGCGCTGGTGCAATAGACAATAGGTGCAGGAGTAGGCCATTCGGCCCTTTGAGCCAGCACCGTCATTCAATGTGATTATGGCTGTTCATCCCAAATCAGTACCCCGTACCGGCCTTCTCCCCATATCCGCTGACTCCACTAACTTTAAGAGCCCCATCTAGCTCTCTCTTGAATGTATCCAGAGATCCCGCCTCCACCACCCTCTGAGGCAGAGAATTCCACAGACTCACAACTCTCCGTGAGAAAAAGTGTTTCCTCGTCTCCGTACTAAATGGCTTACCCCTTATTCTTAAACTGTGTGTGCGGCCCCTGGTTCTGGACTCCCCCACCACCGGGAACATGTTTCCTGCCTCTAGCATGTCGAAACCCTTAACAATCTTATATGTTTCAATAAGATAACCTCTCATCCTTCTAAACTCCAGAGTGTACAAGCCCAACCGCTCCATTCTCTCAGCATATGACAGTCCTGCCATCCCGGGAATTAACCTTGTAAACCTACGCTGCTCTCCCTCAATAGCAAGAATGTCCTTCCTCAAATTAGAGGACCAAAACAGCACACAATACTCCAGGTGTGGTCTCACTAGGACTCTGTACAACTCTGAGCCTGGCGGAATGTGTGGAGCCGAGGGATCTAGGACTGTGGGTACGAGTTGGGCCGAAGGGCCTCTTTCCAACGCTGTATCACTCTATGACAAAGTGCTTGAGTAACTCAGCGGGTCAGGCAGCATCTGTGGAGAGAAGGAATGGGTGGCGTTTTGGGTCGACACCCTTCTTTGGTTTAGTTTAGTTTAGAGATGCAGCGTATAAACAACAGGTCTTTCCGCCCACGGAGTCCGTGCCGACCAGCGATCACCCCGTGCACTAGCACTATCCCACGCACATTAGGGACAATTCAGCAATTTTGCGGAGGCCGATTAATCTACAACCCTGAACGTCTTTGAAATGTTGGAGGAAGCCGGAACACCCGGAGTAAAAACCCACGCAGGTCAAAGGGAGAACGTACAAACTCCGTACAGACCGCACCCGTAGTCAAGATCGAGCCCGGTCCTCTGGAGGTGAGGCAGCAACTGTACCGCTGGGACAGTGTGCCGCGCAGAATTATATAACGGTTTCCTCCGCCATAAAGATTCAAGATTCAACACACTCAATATGTGCTAGTAATGCCCTGTTTGCCAGCTTGTTGACCCTCTGTGTTCCCCGCTGCAGGGTTTAGGAGCCGTTGCTGTGGACGGAGAGACGGGGACGTGAGCGGCCATTGAGGGCAGCCAGGGTGCAGGTGAGCCCCCATCTGCTCGGTGTGCGGGCCGAGCTTCGAGGGGCTGAGCTTCGATGGAGGACCACATGACGGGGCACAACAAGGAGAAGCGTTATGAGTGCGACGTGTGTGGCAAGGCCTGCCGGAGCCCGAGCGAGCTGGAGATCCACCGGCGGGTGCACACGGGCGAGAAGCCCTATGGCTGCTCCACCTGCGGTAAGAGCTTTACCCAGTTGAAGGGGCTGCGGCAGCACCGGCGGGTGCACAGCAGTGAGCGGCCCTTCACCTGCCCCGACTGCGGCAAAGGCTTCAAGTCGTCCAAGGAGCTGAAGGTGCACAGGCGCGTGCACACCGGGGAGCGGCCCTACACCTGCAGCGACTGCGGCAAGGGCTTCACCACCTCCACCGGGCTGCTGATACACCAGCGCTCCCACACTGGCGAGCGTCCCTACACCTGCACCCAGTGCGGCAAGGGCTTCACCCACTCCGGCAACCTGCTGGTGCACCAGCGCACCCACACTGGCGAGCGCCCCTACACCTGCGCCCAGTGCGGCAAGGGCTTCACCCACTCTGGCAACCTGCTGAAGCACCAGCGCACCCACAGCGGCGAGCGCCCCTACACCTGTGCCCAGTGTGGCAAGGGCTTCACCCGTTCCTCCAACCTGCTGTCCCACCAGCGGGTTCACGCCGGCGGCCGTCCAGTCCCCAGCCCGGTGTGTGGAGAGCGCTTTGCCATGGCCTCCCACGCCCCGTCTCACCAGCACGTGCACACCAGTGGCCCGCCCTACGACTGCCCGTACTGTGGCGAGTCGTTTGACAGCTCACGCGGGTTGCGGCATCACCGGCGGGCCCACGCCGGCGAGCAGCTGCTCCCACTGTGACAAGAGAGCATGGGGGCTGCGGGAGCACCAGCGGATACACACCGGAGAGAGACCCTTTGTGTGCGCTGAGTGTGGCAAGGGTTTCACCTATCCATGTTCCCCACAGATGCTGTCTGACCCGTTGAGTTACTCCAGCACTCTGTGAGACGTTACCTATCCATGTTCTCCACAGATGCTGCCTGACCTGCTGATTTACTGCAGCACTATGTATTAGAGTCATAGAGTGATACTGTGTGGAAACAGGCCCAACTTGCCCACACCGATCAACGTCCCGGCTACACTAGTCCCACCTGCCTGCATTTGGTCCATATCCCTCCAAACTTGGCCCGTCTATGTACCTGTCTATAACTGTTTCTAAAATGTTGGGATAGTCCCAGCCTCAACTATCTCCACCGGCAGCTTGTTCCATACACCCTCCACTCTCTGTTGAAAAGTTACCCCTCAGATTCTTGTTAAATCTTTTCCCCTTCACCTTGAACCCATGTCCTCTGGTCTTCGATTCCCCCACTCAGGGCAAGAGACTCTGTGCATCTAAATTGTGCTCTATGCAAGATTCCAGCATCTGCAGTTTCTTGCGTCTCCCTCACCTATCACTTCTGAAGAAGGGTCTCAGCCTGAAACTTCACCCATTCCTTCTCTCTAGTGATGCCGCCCGTCTCGCTGAGTTACTCCAGCATTTTGTGTCCACCTATCACTTGCCAGGCTTTGTCCAGCCCCCAACTCTCTTTTCCGGCTTCCTCCACCCACCCTCTCCAATCAGTCTGAAGAAGGGTCCTGACTCAAAACGTCGTCGGTCCATTCCCTCTAAAGCGGTGGAGGAACTCAGTGGGTCAGGCGGCATCTGTAGAGGGAAGGCAATCTAAGGCGACCACTCCCACCTCTCCTTTCCGACTTTCTCCACCCCCCACATCAAGCAGTCTGAAGAAGGGTCCTGACCTAGAATGTTGCCTGTCCATGCTCTCCAGAGGTGCAAGTTACTCCAGGAGATTGTGTCGCTTTTTGTAAACCAGCATCTGCTGTTCCTTGTATCTAGACCCAGCGGGCATTTCACCTTCACTTGCGCCCAGTCCGCCAAGGCCTGTTGAATCTCCCGGTTGCCAACCATTTTAACTCCCCTTCCCACTCCCACACTGATCTTTCTGTCCTGGGCCTCCTCCATTGCCAGAGTGAGGTGACACACAAAATGGAGGAACAGCACCTCATAGCTTACAGCCCAATGACATGAACACAGAATTCTCCAATTTGCGGAGACTCTCCCCTCATCCAAATGAAATCCTGGAGTCTGTCCTGACCCCAACTCTTTTTTCCAGGTCCCCCCCCCCCCCCGACTCCATGAGTCCATAGAAAGGTCCAACCCCGACACGTCGCCTGGCCATTCCCCTCCAAATTGCCGGTAGAACTCAGCATGTCAGCCATCCGTGGTGGGAAACGGATGGAGAAGTGTTCCTAATATAAGCCCTCCTTGGCCCTGTCGAGGAGCAGACAAGCAACAGTACCAGCATCTTCTCATTCATACTGTACCCAAGTGAAAATGCAAAAGTGAGCCAAGCTGCACACAGCCGACTGCTCACAGTACCAGCTGGCTGCCACTGGCCCAAAGACATAAGCATTTTAAAGTGTTTTTTTTAAAGAAAGTCTTAACGCATTTGTGCCTTGCCTAACAAATAAAGCAAGTTTTTCCTAACCTGACTGTGTTCTTCGGAATTCTTCAGAATTCATGTTGTGTTATCAAGAATGAAAGAAAATGCCAACCTTCTCAGGAAATGATGATGATGGCGGGACTGACATATGTTGAAAGAATGGGTCGACTGGGTTTGTATTCACTGGAATTCAGAAGGATGAGCGGGTATCTTATAGAATCGTATAAAATTAGTAAGGGATTGGACAGGGTAGATGCAGGAAACATGTTCCCCATGTTGGGGGCGCCCAGAACTGTTAAGGTCCATTTCTTAAAACAGTCAACTCACAATAAGTTAGTTCAACCAACACAAGCTTCACTGATCATTTAGCCGGCGAGGGTGCCTGGGGATACAAAGTCAAGTATGCAACACATACTTAACCCTCCTGGGCCATCACTCTAATGAACAGACATACAGCATCTTTTTATAGTATTTTGGAAACGTAGTCACATGTTTATACATAGTTGGAGCAATGACGTCTAACACATCAATCAGAGTATACCCATTCAAAGCATTCTTGTCACTAACACAATACTTCTCATGCTATGGTTATATCGATCACAAACTTCAGTTACAAACCCCCAAACAACAGGAACTTAGTCAAAGGTCTATCATCTGCAGTACCTTCTTAAACAATGTAAGGATCTGTATCAATTACCTGCAGAGGTTCCTGTTTACGGAGACCAAACTCCAAAGGAAACATATCCTCTCTCAAGGCTTCTGTTGACAGAAGCCAGCACCTTTTCAGGAAACACATCCTCTCCCACCGCTGTCAATATCATTTGCTTGGGCACAACAGGAAGCAGCTTGGATGCAGTTTGAATGCTGGCCTCCAATTTCCTGATCACCCAGCTCATCTACAGCACAGAATTACAAAGCTTCAGAACCCAAAATACAAAGAAGTCAAATTAATCTTTACTTAATAAAATACCTTATGTTATAATTTGTATTATATAATAGGATATTATCAGAACCAGGGGCCACCATTTAAGAACAACGGGTAGGTCGTATAGGACTGAGATGAGGAAAAACATTTTCACCCAGAGAGTTGTGAATCTGTGGAATTCCCTGCCACAGAAGGCAGTGGAGGCCAATTCACTGGATGTTTTTCAAGTTGTATTTGAGTTACCATACAGCCATACTAAGTAAAAAGGAACAAGATTATCTGAATGGTGGCCGATTAGGAAAAGGGGAGATGCAACGAGACCTGGGTGTCATGGTACACCAGTCATTGAAAGTAGGCATGCAGGTGCAGCAGGCAGTGAAGAAAGCGAATGGTATGTTAGCATTCATAGCAAAAGGATTTGAGTATAGGAGCAGGGAGGTTCTACTGCAGTTGTACAGGGTCTTGGTGAGACCACACCTGGAGTATTGCGTACAGTTTTGGTCTCCTAATCTGAGGAAAGACATTCTTGCCATAGAGGGAGTACAGAGAAGGTTCACCAGACTGATTCCTGGGATGTCAGGACTTTCATATGAAGAAAGACGACAGATTCGGCTTGTACTCGCTAGATCTTAGAAGATTGAGGGGGGGGGGGGGGTGTTTATGGAAATGTACAAAATTCTTAAGGGGTTGGGCAGGCTGGATGCAGGAAGATTGTTTCCGATGTTGGGGAAGTCCAGAACAAGGGGTCACAGTTTAAGGATAAGGGGGAAATCTTTTACGACCGAGATGAGACAAACTTTTTTTTTCACACACATAGAGAGTGGTGAATCTGTGGAATTTTCTGCCACAGAAGGTAGTTGAGGCCACTCAGTTCGTTGGCTATATTTAAGAGGGAGTTAGATGTGGCCCTTGTGGCTAAAGGGATCAGGGGGTATGGAGAGAAGGCAGGTACAGGATACCGAGTTGGATGATCAGCCATGATCATATGAATGGCGGTGCAGGCTCGAAGGGCCGAATGGCCTACTCCTACACCTATGGTCTATGTTTCTATAATTAGTTAGTCAAGTCAAGTCACATTTATTTATATAGCACATTTACAAAACAACTCTCGTTGGCCAAAGTGTTTTACATTTGTTATAAAAATTGTATAAACCAGTGGTTCCCAACCTTTTTTAGCTCATGGCCCCCTTGGGCTCTTTAAATTTTTCTGTGCCCCCCCTCCCTCCCTCCCTGACATTATTAGCGAAAAAAAGGTGGCACCTTTCATTGAACCTTAATCCCCACATTTTTCTGTGGCCCCCCTGAGATTTGCCATATATGGCTCCAGGTTGGGAATCACTGGTATAAACAAACAAACTACATACATATATACATATAGCCCTCGCTCAGAGGAAGCCAAGGAAGGCTTGAGAGCATAGATACGTTTTTCCAAGTTAGTTAGTTGCCCAATTGTAGCTAATTACAAAATTCAATTACTAGATCTAAACATCTATTTGGACTACGCAGTTGCAGCATGGGACCCATACACAAATAAAAATATTTCTTTCATCGAACGTGTCCAAAGACAGACAGCTCGATTTGTTACTAACACCTATGGGAGAGAAGCGAGTGTCACCAAACTTCTGAATTCTCTGGGGTGGAACACTCTCCAAGACAGACGTGGAGCTCACCGTTTGACCTGTTTTTACAAACTGTTAAATGGTCAGCTCGACATAGATTACAAGACCTACACCAAACCCAAACCAATTAGGAGCAGACGAGGGCATTCGATCCAATTTGTGATCCCAGCTACAAAGACAGATGTGTACAGCAATTCGTTCTTCCCCCGCACACACAATTAAAGCATGGAATAATCTCCACCCTGCTATAGTTACCCAACCAGATGCAACTAAATTTAAAGTAGCCCTTTCTTCCCAATAACCCTTTCTGGCTTAAGTCTTCCCTCCACCACATCCGGGTTAAATTCCATTTGGAATATAGGGAGGTTTCACGGCAGTGGGGTCACGACCCATGACCCGTACTGTTGCTACGCTACTCCAAATGGATTACACGCAATGAACTGCAGGTAGGCACTTACCATTGTTTCCAGCGTAGCGGGCCCGTTAAAACCCCACCGCTGAAATTGTCCATTTTTGCGCTGTAAATAATTATGGAAATCGGGATAAGCGTGAGAGACATTTAGCTTCCTTCAGAATTCCAAAAGTGAGGAGAAATGACGGTAGATAGAAGCGAGAACTGAAGGGACAACAACAGCCAGAGTGCTTGGCGAACATGGTCGTTTGCTCACTGCATTGCATCAACTAAGGCATTATTTGTGTTTTTTCTTAATTCCTTTGGCATCTAAAAAGTTTCAGAAGTGATAAATTTGGCTGTAATTTTTTTAAATCGCCCATGGTTCCCAAGTGGGTTTTTACATACAAAATGCAAACGCATCTGAAGAAAAATTTACAGCCAGATTTATCACTTCTGAAAATATTTGGATGGAGCCGACCCGCACTGGACCAAGATCTTTGCACTGGACGGTGAGAGAGAGAGAGAAGGAGGGAGTGAGAGAGAAGGGGATAGCGAGAGATAGAGAAAAAGAGAGAGAGACGGGGATAGAGAGAGAGAGAGAACAAGAGAGGGATAGATAGTGGGGAGCGAGTGAGTGTGAGGAGAGGGGGATAGAGAGGGAGGAAGGAGGAGAGAGAGAGAGAAAGGGGTAGAGAGGGAGAGAGCAAGAGAGAGGGAGAGAGAGAAGGGGATAGAGACGGAGATAGAGGGAGAGGGAGAGAGAGAGAGAGAGGGAGGGAGAAAGAGGGGGAGAAAGAGAGAGAACGATAGGGGGGGAGAAAAAGGGGGACAGGGAGAGAGAGTGAGAGAGGAAAGGAGTGAGGGGAGAGAGAGAGAGAGAAAGAGAGGGGGGGGGAGATTGCGGGGAGGGAGAGAACGAGAGAGAGGGTGGGGAGGAAGAGATGGAGAGAGAGGGTGGTGAGGGAGAGGGAGAGAGAGAAAGGGGGAGAGAGATGGAGTGAGGGAAAGAGGGTGGGGAGGGGGAGATGGAGAGAGAAGGGGATAGAGCGAGGGGGAGACAGTGGTGAGGGAGAGATGGAAGGGGATAGAGAGAAAGAGAGGGCGGGGAGGGAGAGATGGAGAGAGAGAAGGGATATAGTGGGAAAGAGGGTGGGGAGGGAGAGATGGATAGAAAGAAGGGGATAGAGATAGGGGGAGAGGGTGGGGATGGAGAGATGTAGAGAGCGAGAGAGAGAGAGGGGGTGGGGAGGGAGAGATGGAGAGAGAGAAAGGGTGGGGAGGGAGAGATGGAAAGAGAGAAGGGGATAGGAAGAGGGTGGAGGGAGAGATGGAGAGATAAGGGGATAAAGAGAGAGAGAGAGAGGGTGGGAAGGGAGAGATGGAGAGAGAGAAGGAAATAGAGAGAGAGAGATAGAGAGGGTGGGGAGGGAGAGATGGAAAGAGAAAGAGAGAGAGAGGGTGGGGAGGGAGAGATGGAGAACGATAGGGGGAGAAAGTGGAGAGAGAGTGAGAGTAGGGGATAGAGAGAGGGAAAGGGGAGAGATGGCGAGAGAGAAGGGGATAAAGAGAGAGGTTGGGGAGAGAGGCATTGAGAAGAGAGAGAGGGAGAGAGAGCAAAGGGAGGGGGGAGGGATTCAAGGGGGAGTGGGTTTGGTGCCGAGGGGGATGAATGGGGGAGGGCAGGGAGCTGGGGGGGTGGGGGAGAGAGAGGGGTCAAGTGAGTCAGAAGGGGATCGGGAGCCTGGTGGGGGTTCACACTTTGGGAGGAGGGGGGGGGGAGGGAGCAAAGGGGGATAAGGAGGAGGGGGGGAGGGAGCAAAGGGAGGTAAGGAGCAGGAGGTGGCAGGGGTAAGGGGCAGGGAGCCACAGGGAGGAGGTCACATTGTTTGGGGGTAGGGAGGGTGTTGCAGTTTAGTTAGTCAAACCAGGGCAGGAGCTTTACTGTGAATGGCGGGGCGCTGGTGCAATAGACAATAGGTGCAGGAGTAGGCCATTCGGGGTGGGTTAGTGTGGGTGGTGGGGGGGGGGGGCGGGTGAATGAGCGACGGTCAACAGCTGGACGGCCGAGCGAGCGTCCACAGCTATGTGTGGGGGGGGGTCGGTGATGGCCGCGGCTCCAGGCACCAACTGTCGCAAGGTCCGGCCCCCCATCGGCGCTGATTGGACGAGGACGCGGCGACCGACGGCGGTCCCGGCCAATGGGCGGAGGGCTAGAGGGACACCCCGCCTCCCATAGGTTCTGATTGGATCGGGAATGAGTGATGGGCGGACGGATCATCCAATAGGCGGGGGTTAGAGATTGTCCCGCCCCCTGTCGTTGCTGGTTGGATGGAGACGGGAGAGGGGCGGACGGATCATCCAATGAGGAGGGGGTTCGGGTCTGAGGGTTGTCCCGACCGCGCGCATTGGAGGAGGATGGGAGACTGACGGATGGAAGGGCCAATGGGCGGGTGAGTTGGTCGTTGGCCCGCCACCTGTCGTTGCTCATTGGAGGAGGAGGGAGACGGACAGACGGCCCGGCCAATTGGGGGGGGGGGGTCGATAGCCGTCGACAATTGAGAGGGTGACGGGCGGGAGTGTCAACGGCTGGAGGCCGAGCCCTATCCGCCCGGGAGCGAGTGTAATACAGTTTATTAGCCCGGGAGCGAGTGTAATACAGTTTGATCACTGCATTTCATCAAGTAAGGCATTATTTGTGTTTTTTCTTGATTCCTTTGGTATCTAAATATTCTCAGAAGTGATAAATCTGGCTGTAAATTTTTCTTCAGATGCGTTTTCGTTTTGTATGTAAAAATCCACTTGGGAACCATGGGCGATTAAAAAAAATTACAGCCAAATGTATCACTTATGAAACTTTTTAGATGCCAAAGGAATTAAGAAAATACACAAATAATGCCTTAGTTGATGCAATGCAGTGAGCAAACGGCCAATGTTCGCCAAGCACTTTGGCTGTTGTTGTCCCTTCAGCTCTCGCTTCTATCTACCGTAATTTCTCCTCACTTTTGGAATTCTGAAGTTGGCTAAATGTCTCTCACGCTTATCCCGATTTCCATAATTATTTACAGCGCAAAAATGGACAATTTCAGCGGTGGGATTTTAACGGGCCCGCTACGCTGGAAACAATGGTAAATGGCTACCTGCAGTTCATCGCGTGTAATCCACTTGGAGTAGCGTAGCAACAGTACGGGTCATGGGTCGTGACCCCACTGCCGTGAAACCTCCCTATATTCCAAATGGAATTTAAACTGGAGGCGGTGGAGGGAAGACTTAAGCCAGAAAGGGTTATTGGGAAGCAAGAGCTACTTTAAATTTAGCTGCATCTGGTTGGGTGACTATAGCTGGGTGGAGATTATTCCATGCTTTAATTGTGCGGGGAAGAACGAATTGCTGTACACATCTGTCTTTGTAGCTGGGATGACAAATTGGATTGAATGCCCTCATCTGCTCCTAATTGGTTTGGGTTTGGTGTAGGTCTTGTAATCTATGTCGAGCTGACCATTTAACAGTTTGTAAAAACAGGTCAAACGATGAGCTCCGCGTCTGTCCTGGAGAGGGTTCCACCCCAGAGAATTCAGAAGTTTGGTGACACTCGCTTCTCTCCCATAGGTGTTAGTAACAAATCGAGCTGCCTGTCTTTGGACACGTTCGATGAAAGAAATGTTTTTATGTGTGTATGGGTCCCATGCTGCAACTGCGTAGTCCAAATAGATGTTTAGATCTAGTAATTGAATTTTGTAATTAGCTACAATTGGGCAACTAACTAACTTGGAAAAACGTATCTATGCTCTCAAGCCTTCCTTGGCTTCCTCTGAGCGAGGGCTATATGTATATATGTATGTAGTTTGTTTGTTTATACCAGTGATTCCCAACCTGGAGCCATATATGGCAAATCTCAGGGGGGCCACAGAAAAATGTGGGGATTTAGGTTCAATGAAAGGTGCCACCTTTTTTCCGCTAATAATGTCAGGGGGGGGAGGCACAGAAAAATTTAAAGAGCCCAAGGGGGCCATGAGCTAAAAAAGGTTGGGAACCACTGGTTTATACTATTCTTATAACAAATGTAAAACACTTTGGCCAACGAGAGTTGTTTTGTAAATGTGCTATATAATAATAAATAAATGTGACTTGACTTGACTAACTAATTATAGAAACATAGACCATAGGTGCAGGAGTAGGCCATTCGGTGATTGGCCTCACGATACACCTCCGATGATACAGTGGCCTACATGAAGACCAGATACGACCTTGGTAAGGCCATCAAAAAGGCCAAAAGGGACTTCTGCTCCAAACTGGAGGACGAGACAGATGTTCGGCAGCTGTGGCAGGGTCTGAATGCAATCACCTCCTACAAGGCAAAACCAGGAGGCAGCTCGAATGCCGGCGTAACATCACTCCCTGACGAGCTCAATGCGTTTTACGCACGCTTTGACAGGGAAAATACTGATGTGCCTTCCCGATCCCCCATTCGCTGCGATGGCATTTTTGTCTCAGTCACAGAGGCCGATGTCAGGAAATCCTTCAGGGGGGTGAACCCCCGAAAAGCACCTGGTCCTGATGGTATACCCGGTCGTGTTCTAAAAACCTGTGCGGACCAACTGGCGGGAGTTTTTACGGACATTTTCAACCTCTCACTTCTGAGGTCTGAGGTCCCCACCTGCTTTAAAAGGGCATCAATTATACCGGTGCCCAAGAAGAGTAAGGTGACATGCCTCAATGACTATCGACCAGTGGCACTACCGCCGGTGGTGATGAAGTACTTTGAGAGGTTGATCATGGAGCAAATCAACTCCTACATCGACAAAAACCTGGACCCACTGCAGTTCGCGTACCGCCACAACAGATCAACGGTGGATGCGATCTCGCTGGCCCTCCACTCCGCACTGGACCACTTGGACAACAAAAACTCATATGTCAGGCTGTTATTCATTGATTACAGCTCGGCATTTAACACAATCATCCCCTCCAAACTGGTTACCAAACTCGCAGAACTGGGTCTCTGCGCATCCCTCTGCAACTGGATCCTTGACTTCCTCGTCCACAGACCACAGTCTGTTCGTATTGGTGGAAATGTGTCAGCCTCAATAACAATCAGCACGGGAGCACCTCAAGGCTGCGTGCTCAGCCCCCTGCTGTACTCACTCTATACCCATGACTGTGTAGCGAACCACAGTGCGAACTCCATCATCAAGTTCGCTGACGACACCACTATTGTGGGGCGTATCACTGATGGGGATGAGTCAGAGTGCAGAAGCGAGATCGAGCAACTGTCCATATGGTGCCAGCGCAATAACCTGGCCCTCAACACCAGCAAAACCAAGGAACTGATTGTGGACTTTGGAAGGAGTAGGAGGGGGACCCACAGCCCCATTTATATCAACGGGTCGATGGTTGAAAGGGTCAAGAGCTTCAAATTCCTGGGCGTGCACATCTCTGAAGATCTTTCCTGGTCCGAGAACACTAATGCAATCATCAAAAAAGCACATCAGCGCCTCTACTTTCTGAGAAGATTACGGAGAGTCGGATTGTCAAGGAAGACTCTCTCTAACTTCTACAGGTGCACAGTCGAGAGCATGCTGACCGGTTGCATCGTGGCTTGGTTCGGCAATTTGAGCGCCCTGGAGAGGAAAAGACTACAAAAAGTAGTAAACACTGCCCAGTCCATCATCGGCTCTGACCTTCCTTCCATTGAGGGGATTTATCGCAGTCGCTGCCTCAAAAAGGCTGGCAGTATCATCAAAGACCCACACCATCCTGGCCACACACTCATCTCCCTGCTACCTTCAGGTAGAAGGTACAGGAGCCTGAAGACTGCAACAACCAGGTTCAGGAATAGTTACTTCCCCTCAGCCATCAGGCTATTAAACATGGCTCGGACAAAACTCTGATTATTACCAACCACTTTCTGTTATTTGCACTATCAGTTTATTTATTCATGTGTGTATATATTTATATCATGGTATATGGACACATTTATCTGTTTTGTAGTAAATGCCTAATATTTTCTGTGTGCTTAAGCAAAGCAAGAATTTCATTGTCCTATACAGGGACACATGACAATAAACTCACTTGAACTTGAACTTGAACTTGATTGGCCTCATCAGCAACAACGATGAGTCGGCCTACTGGGAGGAGGTCCAGCACTTAGCAGCATGGTGCGCTGACAACAACCTGGCCCTTAACTCCAAGAAGACCAAGGAGCTCATTGTTGACTTCAGGAAGTCCAGGGGCGGCACGCACACCCCCATCCACATTAACGGGACGGAGGTGGAACGTGTTTCTAGCTTCAGGTTCCTGGGAGTCAACATCTCCGATGACCTCTCTTGGACCCACAATACCTCAACTCTGATCAAGAAGGCTCACCAGCGTCTCTTCTTCCTGAGGAGACTGAAGAAGGTCCATCTGTCTCCTCAGATCCTGGTGAACTTCTACCGCTGCACCATCGAGAGCATCCTTACCAACTGTATCACAGTATGGTATGGCAACTGCTCTGTCTCCGACCGGAAGGCATTGCAGATGGTGGTGAAAATTGCCCAACGCATCACCGGTTCCTCGCTCCCCTCCATTGAGTCTGTCCAAAGCAAGCGTTGTCTGCGGAGGGCGCTCAGCATCGCCAAGGACTGGTCTCACCCCAACCATGGACAGTTTACCCTCCTACCATCCGGGAGGCGCTACAGGTCTCTCCGTTGCCGAACCAGCAGGTCCAGGAACAGCTTCTTCCCGGCGGCTGTCACTCTACTCAACAACGTACCTCGGTGACTGCCAATCATCCCCCCTACCCCCCGGACACTTATTATCACTTATTATTATTTATTCAAATCATTTGCTATGTCGCTCTTCCAGGGAGATGCTAAATGCATTTCGTTGTCTCTGTACTATACACTGACAATGACAATTAAAATTGAATCTGAATCTGAATCTGAATCTGAATCTTCGGCCCTTCGAGCCTGCACCGCCATTCATATGATCATGGCTGATCATCCAACTCGGTATCCTGTACCTGCCTTCTCTCCATACGTCACAAGGGCCACATCTAACTCCCTCTTAAATATAGCCAACGAACTGAGTAGCCTCAACTACCTTCTGTGGCAGAGAATTCCACAGATTCACCACTCTCTATGTGTGTGAAAAAAAATGTTTTTCTCATCTCGGTCGTAAAATATTTCCCCCTTATCCTTAAACTGTGACCCCTTGTTCTGGACTTCCCCAACATCGGAAAAAATCTTCCTGCATCCAGCCTGCCCAACCCCTTAAGAATTTTGTACATTTACATAAACACCCCCCCCCCCCCCCTCAATCTTCTAAATTCTAGAGAGTACAAGCCGAATCTGTCCAGTCTTTCTTCATATGAAAGTCCTGACATCCCAGGAATCAGTCTAGTGAACGTTCTCTGTACTCCCTCTATGGCAAGAATGTCTTTCCTCAGATTAGGAGACCAAAACTGTACGCAATACTCCAGGTGTGGTCTCACCAATACCCTGTACAACTGCAGTAGAACCTCGCTGCTCCTAGACTCAAATCCTTTTGCTATGAATGCTAACATACCATTCGCTTTCTTCACTGCCTGCTGCACCTGCATGCCTACTTTCAATGACTGGTGTACCATGACACCCAGGTCTCGTTGCATCTCCCCTTTTCCTAATCGGCCACCATTCAGATAATCTTGTTCCTTTTTACTTAGTATGGCTGTATGGTAACTCAAATACAACTTGAAAAACATCCAGTGAATTGGCCTCCACTGCCTTCTGTGGCAGGGAATTCCACAGATTCACAACTCTCTGGGTGAAAATGTTTTTCCTCATCTCAGTCCTATACGACCTACCCGTTATTCTTAAATGGTGGCCCCTGGTTCTGATAATATCCTATTATATAATACAAATTATAACATAAGGTATTTTATTAAGTAAAGATTAATTTGACTTCTTTGGGTTTTGGGTTCTGAAGCTTTGTAATTCTGTGCTGTAGATGAGCTGGGTGATCAGGAAATTGGAGGCCAGCATTCAAACTGCACCCAAGCTGCTTCCTGTTGTGCCCAAGCAAAGGATATTGACAGCGGTGGGAGAGGGTGTGTTTCCTGAGAAGGTGCTTCTGTCAACAGAAGCCTTGAGAGAGGATGTGTTTCCTTTGGATTTTGGTTTCCGTAAATAGGAACCTCTGCGGGCAATTGATACAGATCCTTACATTGTTTAAGAAGGTACTGCAGATGATAGACCTTTGACTATGTACCTGTTGTTTGGGGGTTTGTAACTAAAGTTTGTGATCGATATAACCATAGCATGAGAAGTATTGTGTTAGTGACAAGAATGCTTTGAATGGGTAAACTCTGTGATTGATGTGTTAGACGTCATTGCTCCAACTATGTATAAACATGTGACTACCTTTCCAAAATATTATAAAAAGATGCTGTATGTCTTTGTTCATTAGAGTGATGGCCCAGGATGGTTAAGTATGTGTTGCATACTTGAATTTGTATCCCCTGGCACTCTCGCCGACTAGATGATCAGTAAAGCTTGTGTTGGTTGATCTAACTTATTGTGAGTTGGCTGTTTTAAGAAATGGACCTTAACAGTTCTGGACTCCCCCAACATGGGGAACAGTTTCCTGCATCTACTCTGTCCAATCCCTCACTAATTTAATACGATTCTATAAGAACCCGCTCATACTTCTGAATTCCAGTGAATACAAACCCAGTCGACCCATTCTTTCAACATCTGTCAGTCCCGCCATCATCTCAGGAATTAACGTGGTGAACCTACGCTGGGCTCCCTCAATAGCAAGAATATCCTTCCTCAAATTAGGAGACCAAAACTGCACACAATTCTCCAGGTGTGGTGTCACCAGGGCCCTGTACAACTGCAGTAGGTCCTCCTTGCTCCTAAACTCAACTCTTCGCCCTATTAAGGCCAACATGCCATTAGTTTTCTTCATTGCCTGCTGTACCTGCATGCTTACTTTCAGTGACTGATGTACCAGGACACACAGATCTCGTTGTACTTACCATTTTCCTAACCTGACACTATTCATGTAATACAGAGTGCTGGAGTAACACCTTACACTTCCTTATCTCTGTGTCTCACTCTCCTGTGACTCTCAGTCTGAAGAAGGTTCCTTCACTCCAGAGATGCTGCCTGTCCCGCTGAGTTACTCCAGTATTTTGTGTCTGTCTATGGAGAACATGGATAGGGGCTGTTTTTTTTCGGTCACGACCCTTCTTCAGACCTGAAACATCATCTATCCACATTGACCACAGATGCTGCCTGACCCGAATTACACCAGCACTCTGTGAAACGTCACCTATCCATGTTCTCCACAGATGCCGCCTGACCCGCTGAGTTACTCCAGCATTTTCAGGGGGTGGTTGGTGGGTGGTCAGGGGGTGGGTTGGGGGAAGGGTGGTCAGGGTGGGGGGGGGGGGGGGGGGTTGAGAGGGCTGTAGTGTGGGTGGGGAAGAGCAGGGGTCACATAGTTAGAGGGGGATGGGGAAGACTCAGTGGAACAGCCACTGGGGTTAACAAGGCTGGGCAGAGTAGCATTAGGAACCAGCGCAGTCAAACCCAGGAGAGTGGGAGTTAGCAGCGTGGAGGCTTCAGGCCCAGTGCAGAGTCCAGGCTCCAGGTAAGGCGACGGCTGTGGGCTGCTGGAGGGAGGTGGAGTGGCGAGGGTCGGCGGACCCGCTCTGGCCCCAGACACACGCGCGCTGGATCCCGGGTGGAGGCGGGAGGGCGGGTCAAGCACACGGTGTCAATGCTTTAAATTCATGGGGTGTAATACAGTGAGTGTAATACAGTTGTGGGGCCCCGGAGCGAGTGTAATACAGTTGTGGGGCCCCGGGAGCGAGTGTAATACAGTTGTGGGGCCCGGGAGCGAGTGTAATACAGGGTGGGACAGGAGAGCAAGTCCAAGTGGACGAGGAGTTTGTGGAGTGTCTGTCTGTCTCCCTCCCTCCCTCATGGATTCCCAGAGCAGCTTGTACAGGAGCTGACCAGGGAGAAGGCAAGTCTGGTTGTTCAGTGTCGTGCAATGAACCTGCTTAGATAAAGGCAACTGGAGGTGAAGGAGCCATTAGTGACCAAATAAATGGCCATTCATTTACAGGAATCAAACACGAAATTCCTTCCATTTGGCCCATAAATCCACAACAATGAGATTTAAAAATCATGCTATATTGTGCATTCTTGTGTCAATGTTATTTGGACACTTAGGCTATTTAAAAATGTTAAATCCTTTCTTAAGAAATGGATAGATTCGTCGCAAAAGGATTTGAGTATAGGAGCAGCAAGGTTCTACTGCAGTTGTACAGGGTCTTGGTGAGACCACACCTGGAGTATTGCGTAAGTTTTGGTCTCCTAATCTGAGGAAAGACATTCTTGCCATCGAGGGAGTACAGAGAAGGTTCACCAGACTGATTCCTGGGGTGGCAGAACTTTCATATGAAGAAAGACAGGATAGACTCGGCTTGTACTCGCTAGAAATTAGAAGATTGAGGGGGGATCTTATAGAAACGTACAAAATTCTTAAGAGGTTGGACAGGCTAGATGCAGGAAGATTATTCCCGATGTTGGGGAAGTCCAGAACAAGGGGCCACACACACAGTTTAAGGATAAGGGGGAAGTCGAGATGAGAAAAACATTGTTTTCACACACGCTGGTGAATCTGGAATTCTCTGCCACAGAAGATAGTTGAGGCCACAGTTCATTGGCTATATTTAAGAGGGAGTTAGATGTGGCCCTTGCGGCTAAAGGGATCAGGGGGTATGGAGAGAAGGCAGGTACAGGATACTGAGTTGGATGATCAATCCAGTGTAGAAATAGCCGGGGCTATGGCAGAAATATTTCAAATGTCATTGGAAACGGGAATAGTGCCGGAGGATTGGCGTACTGCGCATGTTGTTCCATTGTTTAAAAAGGGGTCTAAGAGTAAACCTAGCAATTATAGACCTGTTAGTTTGACGCCAGTGGTGGGCAAATTAATGGAAAGAATAATTAGAGATAATATATATAAGCATCTGGATAAACAGGGTCTGATTAGGAACAGTCAACATGGATTTGTGCCTGGAAGGTCATGTTTAACTAATCTTCTTGAATTTTTTGAAAATGTTACTCGGGAAATTGATGAGGGTAAAGCAGTGGGTGTTGTGTATATGGACTTCAGTAAGGCCTTTGACAAGGTTCCTCATGGAAGGTTGGTTAAGAAGGTTCAATGGTTGGGTATTAATGGTGGAGTAGCAAGATGGATTCAACAGTGGCTGAATGGGAGATGCCAGAGAGTAATGGTGGATGGTTGTTTGTCAGGTTGGAGGCCAGTGACGAGTGGGGTGCCACAGGGATCTGTGTTGGGTCCACTGTTGTTTGTCATGTACATCAATGATCTGGACGATGGTGTGGTAAATTGGATTAGTAAGTATGCAGATGATACTAAGATAGGTGGGGTTGCGGGTAATGAAGTAGAGTTTCAAAGTCTACAGAGAGATATATGCCAGTTGGAAGAGTGGGCTGAAAGATGGCAGATGGAGTGTAATGCTGATAAGTGTGAGGTGCTACATCTTGGCAGGACAAATCAAAATAGGACGTACATGGTAAATGGTAGGGAATTGAAGAATGTAGGTGAACAGAGGGATCTGGGAATAACTGTGCACAGTTCCCTGAAAGTGGAATCTCATGTAGATAGGGTGGTAAATAAAGCTTTTGGTGTGCTGGCCTTTATAAATCATAGCATTGAGGATAGAAGTTGGGATGTAATGTTAAAATTGTACAAGGCATTGGTGAGGCCAATTCTGGAGTATGGTGTACAATTTTGGTCGCCTAATTATAGGAAGGATGTCAACAAAATAGAGAGAGTACAGAAGAGATTTACTAGAATGTTGCCTGGGTTTCAGCAACTAAGTTACAGAGAAAGGTTGAACAAGTTAGGGCTTTATTCTTTGGAGCGCAGAAGGTTAAGGGGGGACTTGATAGAGGTTTTTAAAATGATGAGAGGGATAGACAGAGTTGACGTGGATAAGCTTTTCCCACTGAGAGTAGGGAAGATTCAAACAAGGGGACATGACTTGAGAATTAAGGGACTGAAGTTTAGGGGTAACATGAGGGGGGACTTCTTTACTCAGAGAGTGGTAGCTGTGTGGAATGAGCTTCCAGTGAAGGTGGTGGAGGCAGGTTCGTTTTTATCATTTAAAAATAAATTGGATAGTTATATGGATGGGAAAGGAATGGAGGGTTATGGTCTGAGCGCAGGTATATGGGACTAGGGGAGATTATGTGTTCGGCACGGACTAGAAGGGTCGAGATGGCCTGTTTCCGTGCTGTAATTGTTATATGGTTATATGGTTATATCAGCCGTGATCATATTGAATGGTGAATTGTCCAGGCTCGAAGGGCCGAATGGCCTCTACTCCTGCACCTATTGTCTATGCGAAGGAGATAGTGTAACGTTTCTGGGCCGAGACCCTCCTTCAGACTCCACGTAGATGCTGCTGCACCCGCTGAGTTTCTCCAGCATTGTTTGTCTACTTTCCATTTTCCAGCATCTGCTGCACACAATTCCTTCTAAAACCCACGTCACGGCCCCAGGGCCCCGTTGCCCCGCAAGCTGCGGGGCGGCCTAACTCAGCCCGGATAAGACGTCACCCGCCAGTCCCAGCCAAAGATCTTATAGCGGAGCAAGATAGGCTACTCCTGCGAAATACAATGGGCTGACGTGTAGTACGCTACGGAGGGAATCCTGGGCGTTTTTCTCCGCCCATTTTAGTAACCAGATCCTACCGACCCGACTCGCAATGTAATCCAATGTAATCTTATAGCAGATTTATAGGATCTTAGGTGTAATTCTGTTAGTTCTCACCTCTGTTAATTCTTGTCAAGAATAAAATTTGACTCTGGTAATAGTGTTTTTTTTTAATGTTTTTTAATAAATTTCTTTTTAAATTGTTCATAGGCTGTGTTTGAGTAGATTTTGTGTAAACCGGAACCTAGCCGACCCGACCAGACTCGCAGGGTAATCAACGTTGCGGGGAGGTTTTTGTGTGTAACATAGGGTTAGATTCATAATTATGTTAGTTCATAATTCTCTTCATTCTTGTTAAAGAAAAAAATGTTTATAAATTTTGCCTCTGGTAATTTTCTTTAATGTTTTTAAAATCAGTTCTTTTTAATGGCTCATATGCTGTGTTTGAGTTGATTTTGTATTACACTTGCACTCTGTAATTCATTCATCTAATCACATTAATGTAATCACACTGTTCACATCTGTTTGGGAAAATAATAGCAATATGAAGATTACAGTTACTCTAGCCCTGAAATGTTACTTAAAGTTTTTGTGCTTATTTTCGTTTTTCTATGGTTGTTTCTCCACAATAAACAGTGTCTGGTCTTCCCAATAACCAGAGAGTGGAATGAGATCGGTCTGTAATGGTGGGGTTATCTAATTGTAGAATTTCACAAAATTAAATTTGATTAAGCAAGATTTATACATGAATGTGATATAGATGTATATCATCATGTAACACACAAAATTATATTTATTCTGATTTTTATATCCAATGTTGAACTTTATTTCAGACCAGACAAGGGACATTAAATAATAAACATTGTAAAAAATTGTAAACCTCCCCGCAGCTTCACTCTGGTGTTTTGGCCGTGCTGATCCGGGTCAGGCTCCCCCGCCCGCTGTGGAAGGAACATGGGCATCTTTTCGCTTTTATTGTGATTTATTTGTCTTTTTAACACGGAATATCTGATAACGACACATTAGCAGCACATGGAACCAACATTGCACTAACCCACTCAATTTAATAATTCAAAGGCAAGATCCATAAACAAGCAAGGATAACACCTTTCATTCTGTCATACATGGTAAGATTTTAATGTGAATATCTCATAACGGCACATTAGCAGTATATTGCACCAACCCACTCAATTTTAAATAATTCATAATACTAATCAATGGTCAACACTTTATTTCTGACTTCATCAATAAATAATTTGACATCATGTACTTTACTTATGCGTCACTTTTAGAACTTTCTTACACTTCCTTTTAATGGTCAGGTCCTGCAGGTCTCTATTCTTGTATTTGAGTCCATAATGTATGCGGACACTGACAAAGATAGCTACAATTCGCGCCTTGACTCTCTGGCAGCATAAGTTCATGTCCTTGTATTCCTTAGTATTGTGTATCGCTGTATTTATTAGATTGGAGATGTTGTTCCTGGTCATGTTAGCATTGTCGAATTCTGTGCGGAACACTTTCTCGCACACCTGACAGAATGCGAGAAACTGTACTGAAGGCACCATCAGGGAGCCGAAGTCTGATGTCGATGTGTCATATGCCTTATGGTGGATGAATATGAGGGCAGGATCAACTAAGGTTGTATCAGGTCGTAGCAGAACTTCTCTGCATATGTGACATCTTGAGATCAGTTCATGTGGGGTGAGGAACCTACGGTAGATGTGGCCTGCGATGTAAACCAGTGTGTTCTCTTCCGGGAGATCAAGTGACGTGCTGCAAAATACAGTGTTCTGTTGTGCCCTATTGTGATGGGAGGTAGATGGAGATGGTTTCTTGACTCTGTCTTTTGTCAGTGTTTGCAGTGATAAGATAAATTTAGCATCGTCAGGTTTACAGTTTGCACTTAGAGATGGCTTTATCAGTTCAGCTACCATGACCATTCTTAAAGCACAGCGAAATTCCTTTGCTGATGGGTTTTCTCGGAATCCGCCCTTTCGCCGAATGGTCGCAAATAAATTCTCAATGACATTTGTTTGTAGGGGATATGGTCTTTTAATGTGGGGGGGTAGGTGTTACTTTATTTATAGGTCCCTACCTGGTTGGTGTGGCAGCCTTTTTTCCGGGCTGCCCGTCGACCCGTCGTCGTGGCCTACCAGCGGGCTTGGAGCGCCGTTTCTTGGCGGGAACCACCCAGCACCTCGGCCTGCGTGGTGGCACAGCATTGGAGCGCTGGAGCGGGCGATGCCTTGCCTGGGTCGCCGCGCTGGAGCTCTGGCGAGCTGGACCGCCGTGAGCAACATCTCCGGGCTGCGGGTTTGCGGAGCGGAGAGACGGCGTGCGTAGAGGCGGCAAGGCGGCAGTGAGGAGAGCGGTCGCCGACTTTTTCATCTGGAGCCTAGGAGCGCCAAAACGGCGCGGCCTTGTCGGCTTCGGCAACCGCGGGCTCCAACCAAGAAGCGGCCGTTCCAAGTGGCCCAGCCGCCGAAAGGACTCTCCCGACGCCGGGGCAAGACCACCCGGTGAGAACGGCCAGGGACATCGGGCCTCCGTAGAGGCAATTGCGGTGGCCCCAATAGGCCTGACTTTGGGGTGAACAAGGGGTGGGGACTGGACATTGTGCCTTCCTCCACAGTGCTATCCACTGTGGGGGGATGATTTTTTTTTGTCTAACTGTAGTCTTGTAGGTCTGTGTCCAAGATGGCTGCCGTGAAGGGAGAGTGGACGCTGGCACGAATTGGTTGCCGCTGCTCTCTCTTCACACTGTGTTTTTGATTTTCTGTTTTTGGATTGAATTCTGTTTTTAATTTGTGTCATTGTGATGTCTTTAATTACTTGTTTTACTCCGATTATATGTTTTTATTCCGATTACTATGTAAGGTGTCCTTGAGATTTTGTATGAAAGGCGCCCATTAAATATAAAATTTATTATTATTATTATTATCCTGATTAACCCTGGATGTGAGCATGAAACAAGCGTCTGTATTTTCCTTTATGTGCTGCCACAGCTGTGTAATGCAAGAAATTGCAAGCCGCCATCCTTTGACAAACAATACATTTTTCGCTCCAAGCACTTTTAAGCTTTGCAGTACAGGCAGGCATGATTCAAAGAATGACCAATGCGCCGATTTTTCAGACATGGGCCTCCTCAATTTTTTTTATTGTCTTGAGACACCTGCCGTTAAATGCATCAAACAGTCCATCTATCATTGCAATGAAATCCGCAGTATAAGCAGCACCCCCAGGCAACCGTCCCATAGTTGAATAGGTTAACATGCCTGCTGACACCGAATGACTGAGCACCTGCGCTGCTTTGGTGACTCTCATTTTGGAGAAGCTGTTCAGAGCAAAGTGGGCTCTGGTCAGTTTATGGCCTTTCCTAACGGGAAACTGTGAACCCATTTCATAAAATGCGCGAATATGTGCCCACTTGATATGTTTCTTTCCGCCATCCTCTCCTGTTACCTCAAAAACATACTTCTCCAAATTTGTTCTCGTGTTTTTTAGCAAGTGTGGCGGGTCATGCAGGCAAAAGATCTTGGCTCCCCCGTGGAAGAAGAAAGGATGTTTTTCTGTCACACCCAAGTTGTTGTACAACCGAACATTGCTTGGGCCTTGGTCACAAACCACGGCCTTAGGCTGTAGTCCAATTGCCTTAACCTTATGCAAGCATTCATTGAGTAATGCTTGCAGTTTGTCCGCCCTTGTGCAGTCTCGCGACAGAAAGTAACCCACAGGTTGTTTCCATTTCCCAAACAGGCCTCTAACCATGAAAACAAGAGCATGGTTGGCAGGCCGTGACGTCTTCCCTAGCGATCCAAAGTCCTCAAAACCTTCAACTGAATCTTCTGTAATATTGTACGAGAGGCCTGTACGTGGACTCATTTCATCAAAGGAGACTATACAGACTCTATCACTCTCTGACATGCCTGCTACCCTGTCCTTCCAAAGCGCGAAGATCTTAGTGGGAAATCCTGGTCTTACTTCGACATTACACAACCATCTACGCAGCGATGAAATTGATGGAAGTGTGAATATGCTCTGGTACAACTGATATGTGCTGGGACTCTTGTGGTAGAGGGACAAGGCAAGTATCTTGTCTGCATAATCCCATCGTCTTCCTCTTGCGCTTCTACGCCCTGGCGCATTCCGCAATTGTGATTCAAAAAAAGACTTTACTGGCTCTTGTAAAAAATCTAAACTGATCAAGCTTTCTGTAGCTCCCCTTCTCGCTGATTTCTTCATCTGTTGCACCCTTTTCTTGAGGCGGAAAGTACGCTGTCTTTCCTTCTTCAGAGCTCTTCTGTGATTTACAACTGGTGTGAATTGAATAACATTCTCACGAATCTGGTCCGTAGCTAAGCAGTAAGAATGGTCGGCCCTTTGCTGCTTTGAAGGCTTTGGTGAAGATGGAAGGTTCTCATTATTCCTCTCAAGTATCCTGCGTTGAGTATACAGTTGTTTCGGAGGGTTAGGGATGTCAAAGAGCGTTGGAACTGCATCCCAAACTAGCCTGTTCTTGGTCTGCTTGTTGGAAAACTGGCTAAGTTCGAAATGCACAGAACAAAGACGGCAGTTACATGACAAATACGCCGCAGTTCGATGTAGGAGATCATGTCGGCGGGTATTCTGCACCCACTGTCGACATCTGAAATTACAGAAAATATCATGCAGTCAATATGTTCTTATTCTACATTAAATAACAGAGGTAGAAAGAAAAAGCTCTTGAGGGGTGCTATTGGGGAAATGCTCCTGAGAAGAAAATTCGTACGGGGTTGGACAGGCTAGATGCAGGAAAGTTAGTCTCAATGTTGGGGAAGTCCAGAACAAGGGGTCACAGTTTATGGATAAGGGGGAATCTTTTAGGACCGAGATGAGAAAATCTTTTTTTTACACACAGTGGTGAATCTGTGGAATTCTCTGCAACAGAAGGTAGTTGAGGCCAGCTCATTAGCTAGATTTAAGAGGTAGTTAGATGTGGCCCTTGTGGCTAAAGGGATCAGGGGGCACTGAAATTCTCAGTGTACAACAGAGTCAATATGTGCTTATTCTGCATTAAATAACATAGAGGTAGAAAGATTTTTACAAGTATTCTGCCATGAAGACGACTGCATCTGGGACAAAGGGGAGCACCCAGCTTTAAGGTCTGAACTATATTGAAAGTTTGTGCAGACCGAATAAAATTCTCATTGTACAACAGAGTGCTTATTCTGCATTAAATAACAGAGAGGTAGAAAGATTTTTACAAGTTTGCTGCCATGAAGACTCGACTATCTGAGCTCTATGATCTAACTACAGTGAGATTGTACAGGCAAAATAAGATTTTCTATATGCAACATAAGTAATAAAAGTTCTCTTACCTTTCCTCTTTAACGGGGAACCTGAAGAAAGATAAGTCGGGTCGCCTACATTGGCGATTGGAACAATTTAGCGCCGAGCAGTGGGCAACACTCGTAGATGTGGACGGCCTGGTCAAACTCAAAGACCAAAGTGAAGATACGGGAGCGGAGGCGGAAGCAAAAATCAGATCTTTGGCCGGAAGCAGATGGCGGAACAAGATGGCGGGGGCTGGTTGCTAAAATCGGCCCGGATATGACGTCACCCGCCCCGCAGGCTGCCAGGTCGAGCTGCGGGGCGGCCTCAGCCCGGAAATGACGTCCGACCGGGGCCCAAGATGGAGGCGACCTGCACTGGACGGTGAGAGAGAGGGAGTGAGAAAGAGAGAGAGAGAGAGAGAGAGAGAGAGGGAGAGGGAGAGAGAGGGATAGAGGGAGAAATACATACTTGTATTTATATTGATGCATTTCAAATATGTTTTATACTTTGGCAATATAACAATGTTTTTTTTATCATGCCAATAACGTTTTAAAATTGAATTGAAATTGATAGATGGAGAAAGAGAGAGAGGGAGGGGGGTAGAGAGATAGAGGGAGGGATAGAGAGAGGTAGAGGGAGAGATAGAGAGATGGAGGGAGAGAGAGAGAGATGGAGAGGGAGATGGAGGGAGAGAGAGAGAGAGTGAGGGAGAGGGAGAGATGGAGGGAGAGGAAGAGAGAGGGAGAAATATATACTTGTATTTATATTGATGCATTTCAAATGTTTTCTACTTTGGCAATATAACAATGTTTTTTATCATGCCAATAATGTTTTAAAATTGAAAATTGAATTGAAATTGGTAGATGGAGAAAGAGATGGAGGGAGAGAGAGAGATGGAGGGAGAGAGAGAGAGGGTGAGGGAGGGAGGGAGAGAGAGGGGAAAAAAGAAAGAGGGAGAGATGGAGGGAGAGGGAGTGAGAGAGGGAGGGGGAGGTAGAGGAAAAGAGAAAGAGGGAGAGAGAGATAGAGAGAGAGAGAGAGAGAGAGAGAGGGAGAAATACATACTTGTATTTATATTGATGCATTTCAAATATGTTTTATACTTTGGCAATATAACAATGTTTTTTATCATGCCAATAAAGTTTTAAAATTGAATTGAAATTGAGGGAGAAAGAGAGAGAGGGAGGGAGAGAGAGAGATAGAGGGAGAGAGAGAGATGGAGGGAGGGAGAGAATGAGGGAGAGAGAGAGTGAGAGGGGGAGAGAGAATGAGAGAGGGAGAGATGGAGGGAGAGAGAGAGAGAGAGTGAGGGGGAGAGAGAGAGATGGAGAGGAGGAGTGAGAGAGGGGGGGAGAGAGAGGGACTGGAGAGGAGAGGGAGGGAGAAAGAAGAGGGGGGGGGGAGGAGAGAGAAGGAGCGAGGAGCGGGGAGGAAAGGGGGAGGAGGATGAAAGAGGGAGGAGAGAGAGGGAGAAAGAGAAGGGGAGAGAGGGATAGAGAAAGAGTGGGGGAGTGAGAGGAAGAGAGAAAGGGGAGAGAGAGAAGGAAAAGAGGGGGGGGGAGGAGAAGAGAGGGAGAGGGATTGCAGGGAGAGAAGAAGGGAGGGAGAGAGGGAGGAGATGGAGGGAGGGAGGGAGAGAGAAAGAGAGGGGGAGGGAGAGCAGGAAGTGAAAGAGACGAGGGGAGAGGCGAAAGAGACCAAGAGACGAGGGAGAGAGATAGAAGGGAGTGGGAAGAGAGGCGACGGGAGTGAAGAGGAGAGGAGAGAGAGAAAAGAGAGAGAGAGAGGAGATGAGGGATGAGAGAGGAGAAGAATGAGAGGGTGAGAAAGAGGGAGAGGGGGGGAGATGACGAAAGAGAGGGGCGAGAGGGGGAGAAAGAGAAAGAGGAGGGGGAGAAGAGAGAGCTAGGAAGGGAGTGAGGAAACGAGGGGGAGACAAGAGAGTGAGAGAGAAAAGAGAGAGGAGAGGGGGAAGGAGAAAGCGAATAGAGGAAGAGGAGGGAGAAAGGGAGGGGAGAAAGAGAGGGGGAGAAAAGAGAGAGAGAGGGGTAGGGAGAAAGAGGGAAAGAGGGGGAGAAGGAAAAGAGAGAGAGGGGTGGGGGGGGAGAGAGAGAAAGAGAGGGGGAGAAAGAGAGAGAGAGAGGGAGGGAGTGAGAAAGAGAGAGAGATAGAGGGAGAGAGAGAGAGAGAAAGAGAGGGAGCAAGAGAGAATGATAGGGGGAGAAAGAGGGGGAGAGTGAGGGAGAGAGATTTAAAAATGTTAATATTTTCTTAAGAAATGGATAGATGTTTAGATCTAGTAATTGAATTTTGTAATTAGCTACAATCGGGTAACTAACTAATTATATGCTTTAATTTCAAGTCATCCAAGTAAGATTGTTTCATATTTGTTTCAGAATGCTTCAATCTAAAATAACTGAAAATTTCATTCAGTTCTCTTAATGTTTAAGAAAGTTATGAGCTTTTGACTGTCCTCGATCACAGCTTTTGTGTTAAGTCAATGGAAAAGCAATAGGGAACAAGATGCTATGAGAATGGCCATAGCTTTTTTTTAATATGAAAGTGAATTAGGTGTCAAATGAAACTTCTTTTTATGCTTTATCTGTTGGGATAAATTGCAGACTTGATTCTATCTCTGGTGTATATCAGCTGGTGCTCCCGCAGCCCCCATGCACTCTTGAAACGCTCGCCGCAGTGGGAGCAGCCGTTCGCCGGTGTGGGCCAGCATGTTGGAGCAACTCAGCCCCTCCCCATCCTTCCCTACCCCCACTCCACACCACTCGACCGCCCACTTCCCCGCTCTTCAAGCACGCGTTAGTAATGTTCTGTTTGCCAACTTGTTCCACTCCTGTAGGGTTTAGGAGCCTTTGCTGTGGACGGAGAGACGGGGACATGAGCGGCCATTGAGTGTGAGCCACCCCCCCGCTCGGTGTGCGGGCTGAGCTTCGAGGGGCTGAGCTTCGATGGAGGACCACATGAATGGGCACAACAAGGAGAAGCGTTATGAGTGCGATGTGTGTGGCAAGGCCTTGCGGAGCCCGAGCGAGCTGGAGACCCACCAGCGGGTGCACACGGGGGAACGCCCCTTCGACTGCTCGGAGTGCGGCAAGAGCTTCAAGACGGTGAATGTCCTGGAGACCCACCGGCGGTTGCACACGGGCGAGAAGCCCTATGGCTGCTCCACCTGCGGCAAGAGCTTTGCCTTGTTGTCTGGGCTGCGGGTCCACAGGCGGGTGCACACCGGGGAGCGGCCCTTCACCTGCAGCCACTGCGGCAAGGGCTTCACCAAGCCCAGCAGCCTGCTGGATCACCAGCGCACCCACACCGGCGAGTGCCCCTACACCTGCGCCCAATGCGGCAAGGACTTCACCCGCTCTGATTGCCTGCTGATGCACCAGCGCACCCACACCGGCGAGCGCCCCTACACCTGTGCCCAGTGCGGCAAGGGCTTCACCAACTCCAGCATCCTGCTGAAGCACCAGCGCACCCACACCGGCGAGCGCCCCTACACCTGTGCCCAGTGCGGCAAGGGCTTCACCCAGCTCTGACTGCCTGCAGATGCACCAGCGCACCCACACTGGTGAGCGCCCCTACACCTGTGTCCAGTGTGGCAAGGGCTTCACCCAGTCCAGAAACCTGCAGGTGCACCAGCGCACCCACACCGGCGAGCGCCCCTACACCTGTGCCCTGTGCGGCAAGGGCTTCACCCAGTCCAGCAGCCTGGAGAAGCACCAGCGCACCCACACTGGTGAGCGCCCCTACACATGTGCCCAATGCGGCAAGGGCTTCACCACCTCCACCATGCTGCTGATACACCAGCGCACCCACAACGGCGAGCGCCCCTACATTTGCACCCAGTGTGGCAAGGGCTTCACCCAGTCCAGCAGCCTGGAGAAGCACCAGCGCACCCACACTGGTGAGCGCCCCTACACCTGTGCCCAATGCGGCAAGGGCTTCACCACCTCCACCATGCTGCTGATACACCAGCGCACCCACAACGGCGAGCGCCGCTACATTTGCACCCAGTGTGACAAGGGCTTCACCCACTTGACCCGACTGCTGTTCCACCAGCGGGTGCACGCCGGCGACCGTCCCGTCCCCAGCCCGGTGTGTGGAGAGCACTTTGCCATGGCCTCCCATGCCCTGTCTCACCAGCACGTGCACACCAGTGGCCCGCCCTACGACTGCCCGTACTGTGGTGAGTCGTTTGACAGCTCGCGGGGGTTGCGGCAGCACCGGCGGGCCCACGTCGGCGAGCAGCTGCTCCCACTGTGACAAGAGAGGATGGGAGCTGCGGGAGCACCAGCGGATACACACCGGAGAGAAACTCTTTGTGTGCGCTGAGTGTGGCAAGGGTTTCACCTGCATGTCCAGCCTGTGGCAGCACCGGCGTACCCACAGCGGTGAGCGTCCCTTCCCCTGCCCGTCCTGTGGTAACGGCTTCACCCGCCTTGACCACCTGCTGGAGCACCGGTGAGTCCACACCGTCCAGTGCCCCTTCACCTGCCCGCTCTGTGGCAATGCCTTTGCCCGCTCCTCCAGCCTGCTGGCACACCGCCACGTGGATAGATAGGCGCTGTTTAGGTAAACACAAAATGCTGGAAGGAATGGGTAACATTTCTGGTCGAGACCCTCCTCAGTCTCGACCCGAAATGTCACCCATTCCTTCTGTCCAGAGATGCTGCCTGTCCCGCTGAGTTATTCCAGCATTTTGTGTCCTTTTTTGTAAACCAGCATCTGCAGTTCCTTGTTTTTAAACCATTCTGGTTAACCATCTCTGCACCTTCCCCAAAGCCTCCGCATCAGTCCTGTAATGGAGTGACCAGAACTGTATGCAATACTCCAAATGCTACCTGAACAATGTCCCTTAAAGCTGCACATATACATTCCACTCTCCTTATCTCACATCCTTTTATCTCCATATTTCCCTCGCCTCTATCACTTCACTCATCTGCCGATCACCCCCTCATCTGTCAACATAGTGTCAGTCTGAAGAAGGGTCCCGACCCGAAATGTCACCTATCCATGTTCTCCACAGATGCTGCCTGACCCGCTGAGTTACTCCAGCACCCTTTGACTAAGTTCCTGTTGTTTGGGGGTTTGTAACTAAAGTTTGTCCACGATACAATCATAGCATGAGAAGTATTGTGTTAGTGACAACAATGCTTTGAATGGGTATACTCTGTGATTGATGTGTTAGACGTCATTGCTCCAACTGTGTTTAAACATATTCCAAAATACTAACAAAAGATGCTGTGCCTTTGTTCATTAGAGTGATGGCCCAGGAGGGTTAAGTATGTGTTGCATACTTGACTTTGTATCACCTGCCACTCTCGCCTTCTAAATGATCAGTAAAGCTTGTGTTGGTTGATCTAACTTATTGTGAGTTGTCTGTTTTATGAAATATACCTTAACAGTTCTGGACTCCCCCAACATGGGGAACATGTTTCCTGCATCTACCCTGTCCAATCTCTCACTAATTTTATACGATTCTATAAGAAACCCGCTCATCCTTCTGAATTCCAGTGAATACAAACCCAGTCGACCCATTCTTTCAACATATGTCAGTCCCGCCATTAACTCAGGAATTAACATTGTGAACCTACGCTGGGCTCCCTGAATAGCAAGAATATCCTTCCTCAAATTTGGAGACCACAACTGCACACAATTCTCCAGGTGTGGTGTCACTAGGACCCTGTACAACTGTAGTAGGTCCTCCTTGCACCTAAATTAATGCCTCGCCCTATGAAGCCCAACATGCCATTGGCTTTCTTCACTGCCTGCTGTACCTGCATGCTTACTTTCAGTGACTGATGTACCAGGACACACAGATCTCGTACTTCCCATTTTCCTAACCTGACACTATTCGATAATACATAGTGCTGGAATAACACCTTACACTTCCTTATCTCTGTGTCTCACTCTCCTGTGACTCTCAGTCTGAAGAGAGAAAAGCGAGTGTCACCAAACTTCTGAATTCTCTGGGGTGGAACCCTCTCCAAGACAGACGTGAAGCTCACCGTTTATCCTGTTTTTACAAAATGTTAAATGGTCAGCTCAACATAGATTACAAGACCTACACCAAACCCAAACCAATTAGGAGCAGACGAGGGCATTCGATCCAATTTGTGATCCCAGCTACAAAGACAGATGTGTACATCCATTCGTTCCTCCCCCGCACAATTAAAGCATGGAATAATCTCCACCCAACTATAGTTACCCAACCAGATGCAACTTAATTTAAAGTAGCTCTTTCTTCCCAATAACCCTTTCTGGCTTAAGCCCTCCCTCCACCACCTCCAGTTTAAATTCCATTTGGAGTATTTTGGTGGACCAAGAAACCAAGAAGAACCAAGAATAGAAACATAGAAAATAGGTGCAGGAGTAGGCCATTCGGCCCTTCGAGCCATTCGATATCATCATGGCTGATCGTCCAACTCAGTATCCCATCCCTGCCTTCTCTCCATACCCCCCTGATCCCTTTAGCCACAAGGGCCACATCTAACTCCCTCTTAAATATAGCCAATGAACTGGCTTCAACTACCTTCTGTGGCAGAGAATTCCACAGATTCACCACTCTGTGTAAAAAATGATTGTTTCATCTCGGTCCTAAAAGACTTCCCTCTTATTCTTAAACTATGACCCCTAGTTCTGGACTTCCCCAACATCGGGAATAATCTTCCTGCATCTAGTCTGTCCAACCCCTTAAGAATTTTGTAAGTTTCTATAAGATCCCCCCTCAATCTTCTAAATTCTAGCGTGTACAAGCCGAGTCTATCCAGTCTTTCTTCACATGAAAGTCCTGCCATCCCAGGAATCAGTCTGGTGAACCTTCTCTGTACTCCCTCGATGGCAAGAATGTCTTTCCTCAGATTAGGAGACCAAAACTGTACGCAATACTCCAGGTGTGGTCTCACCAAGACCCTGTACAACTGCAGAGAACCTCCCTGCTCCTATACTCAAATCCTTTTGCTATGAATCTATCCATTTCTTAAGAAAAGATTTAACATGTTTAAATAGCCTAAGTGTCCAAATAACATTTACACAAGTATTCACAATATGGCATGATTTTTAAATCTCATTGTCGTGGATTTATGGGCCAAATGGAAGGAATTTAGTGTTTGATTCCTGTAAATGAATGGCCATTTATATGGTCACTAATGGCTCCTTCACCTCCAGTTGCCTTTATCTAGGTATGTTGCAAAGCCTACCTGAAGCGTCGCTGAAAATCTGTCGCTGCGGGTTTGCGCGATTTTGGCGCCGTTTAGAGGGGGCAGGTTTAAAACGCGATTTTCTCTAGGCTGTTCCAATCGAAGATGTTCAGCCTTGTAAAATATTAACGAAAAATCGCTGAAAGACCCCGTCGCAAAAGCTATTATTAGTTTTAAAGGCCTTGAATAATAGTTATAGTAGTTTAAAAATCAATCTCTAAACCCGCGACCACCAGCAACCGCAGGGTCTCATAAAGCAGACAATTGAAGGTAACCTGTATATTTTTACATTAAAATGGGCTTCTAAAGATCCCTTTATACAAAGTTTAATGTTGCGAGTAGCTCATTTTGGGCCCATTATATCCCGCAGCATTTGGGCCCATTATATCCCGCATTATATCCCGCAGTACATTCAAGAGAGAGCTAGATGGGGCTCTTAAAGATAGTGGAGTCAGCGGAATATGGGGAGAAGGCAGGTACGGGGTACTGATTCGGGATGAACAGCCATGATCACATTGAATGACGGTGCTGCTCAAAGGGCCGAATGGCCTACTCCTGCACTATTGTCTATTGCACAGCGCCCCGCCATTCACAGTGAAGATCCTGCCCTGGTTTGACTAACTAAACTGCAACACCCTCCCTACCCCCCAAACAATGTGACCTACCTCCCTGTGGCTCCCGCACCTTACCTTCTGCCACCTCCTGCTCCTTACCACCCTTTGCTCCCTCCACCAATCCTTCCCCACCCCCAAACAGTTGTGAACCCCCACCAGGCTCCTCTACCCCCTTCTTATGACTCACTTGACCCCTCTCCCCCCCCACTCCCCCCCAATCTCCCTGCCCTCCCCCATTCATCCCCCTCGGCACGCAAAACCACACTCCCCTTGAATCCCTCCCCCCTCCTTTGCTCTCTCTCCCTCTCTCTCTACTCAATCCCGCTCACAACCTCTCGGGATACCGGCGAGCGCGCAGCGCTCCCCCCGGGCCGCGAGAGAGTAGCCAAGGCCATCGCGACGAGAGAGCAGGGCGACCCCTAGAGGGCGCCAGAGAGCCGCCCAAAAAACGAGCCCTCACCGAGATCCCGGCGAGGGAAAGCCAGAAAGAAAGAAAAAGCCTCCGAGATCTTCTCCTTCTCTCTCTTTCCTTCTAGCTTTCCATCTCGAAGAACTCTCTCCCCCAAATCGGGCTCGAATCCCCGAATCCCTCTCGTCCCCCTCCCTCTAGAGACCTCCTCCTCCAACAATTCTCAATCCCACTCTCTCACTCCGGGAGAAAGAATCGAGAATCCTCTCTTTATCCCTTATCTCACCAGGCCCTCCCACCCTCTCAAAGAATCCCCCCTCTATCCAGAGGACCCTGGCGGAGCGAAAGGCTGAAAGCCCCAATTCTCCAGACTATCCGAGCCCACCCTATCTCTCTCTATCACCAGTTCTCTCATCTCCCCCCCCCCCCCGCTCTCCGCTCTAGCCCTCTCGCCCTCCCTCGAGACCCACTCTCCCTCCCACACCCTCTATCTCTCTCCATCTCCATCTCTCCAAAAGAGAAGAGAGCTCTCTCTAACCCCTCTCTAGACAAAGAGAAGAAAAGATCGTGAAAGAGGATAGAACCCTGAGACCAGCTCTCATCTCCCCACCCTCAACAATCCCAACTCTCTCTCTCCTCTATCTCTCACCCCCACCCCTCCACTCCCCCATCCCTCCTCCTCTCTATCAGCTATCCCTCCCCACCCTCTCCCCTCGCCATCCCCTTCTCTCTCTCCATCTCTCCCTCCCCACCCCTCTCTCTCTCGTTATCCCCTTCTCGCTCTCCATCTCTCCTCCACACCTCTCTTCTTGACCCCTTCTCTCTGTCCATCTCCCCCCCCCCAACCTCTCTCTCTGTCTCTCTATCCCCTCTCTCTCTCCCTCCCCACTCTCTCTCTCTCGTTATCTCTCTCTCTTTCTCTCCCGCTCTCTATCTCTCTCTGCGGGGCAACGGGGCCGGCGACGTCATTTCCGGGCTGATGCCCCTCTCTCCCCCTCTATAATCTTTCAGCGGGGCGTCCTCAGCCTGGAAATGACGCCTCTGCCGCGGCCCAAGATTGAGGGGGGATCTTATAGAAACTTACAAAATTCTTAAGGGGTTGGACAGGCTAGATGCAGGAAGATTGTTCCCGATGTTGGGGAAGTCCAGAACAAGGGGTCACAGTTTAAGGATAAGAGGGAAGTCTTTTAGGACCGAGATTGGAAAATCATTTTTTTACACAGAGATTGGTGAATCTGTGGAATTCTCTGCCACAGAAGATAGTTGAGGCCAGTTCATTGGCTATATTTAAGACGGAGTTAGATGTGGCCCTTGTTGCTAAAGGGATCAGCGGGTATGGAGAGAGAAGGCAGGTTACAGGATACTGAGTTGGATGATCAGCCATGATAATATTGAATGGCGGTGCAGGCTCGAAGGGCCGAATGGCCTACCTCCTGCACCTATTTTCTATGTTTCTATGAAAGAGAGAGAGAGATAGAGGGAGGGAGCGAGAAAGAAAGAGAGGGTGAGAAAGAGACAGAACGATAGGGGGGAGAAAGAGGGGGTAGAGTGGGAGAGAGAGATTTATGAATGTTAAATCTTTTCTTAAGAAATGGATAGATGTTTAGATCTAGTAATTGAATTTGTAATTAGCTCAATTGGGTAACTAACTAATTATATGCTTTAATTTCAGGTCATCCAAGTAAGATTGTTTCATATTTGTTTCAGAATGCTTCAATCTATAATAACTGAAAATTTCATTCAGTTCTCTTAATGTTTCAGAAAGTTATGGGCTTTTGACTGTACTCAATCACAGCTTTTGTATTACGTCAATGGAAAAGCAATAGGGAACAAGATGCTATGAAAATGGCCATAACCTTTTTAATATGAAAGTGAATTAGGTGTCAAATTAAACTTCTTTTTATGCTTTATCTGATGGGATGAATTGCAGACTTGATTTTTAAAATCTCAAAATTTTGTAACATTGGTATTCAATCTATAATAACTGAAAGTTTCTTTCAGTTCTCTTAATTTTTAAGAAAGTTATAGTCTTTTGCCTGTTCTTGATCACAGCTTTTGTGTTAAGTCAATGGAAAAGCAATAGGGAACAACAATGAAAATGGCCATCACGTTTTTAATAGGGGGTTGCATGTAAGGTCACTGGGTCATAGGGCTTGACGCACGGAGCCGCTCAATCCATCTGGAGGACATCCGTAACTTCCGGAATATGTTATTAATGCAAGAAACGCGTAATCTCCTACCTGTTAAAAACCATGAAAATGGTGAATTTTTGCGCTGAAAAAAATTGTGGAAGTCAGGGTAAGTGTGAGAGACATGTACCCAACTTCAGAATTCCAAACGTGAAGCGAAATGAAGGTAAAGAGAAGCGAGAACTGAAGGGATTACAGCAGCTAAAGTGCTTGGTAAACATTGAAAATATTGGGAATTATGGCGTTTGCTCACTGCATTTCATCAAGTAAGACATTATTTGTGTTTTTTCTTGATTCCTTTGGTATCTAAAAAGTGTTAGAAGTGATAAATCTGGCTGTAAATTTTTCTTCAGATGCGTTTTCATTTTGTACGTAAAAACCCACTTGGGAACCATGGTCGATTTAAAAAAATTACAGCCAGATTTATCACTTCTGAAACTTTTTAGATGCCAAAGGAGTCAAGAAAAAAAACAAATAATGCCTTTGTTAATGAAATGCAGTGAGCAAACTGCCAATGTTCGCCAAGCTCTCTGTCTGTTGTTGTCCCTTCAGCTCTCTTTTCTATCTACCGTCATTTCTCCTCACTTTTGGAATTCTGAAGTTGGCTAAATGTCTCACACGCTTATCCCGATTTCCATAATTATTTACAGCGCAAAAATGGACAATTTCAGCGGTGGGGTTTTAACGGGCCCGCTACGCTGGAAACAATGGTAAGTGCCTACCTGCAGTTCATCGCGTGTAATCCATTTGGAGTAGCCTAGCAAACATACGGGTCATGGGTCGGTGACCCCACTGCGTGTGAAACTCCCTATAGATTGAAGCTTCTTGAAACAAATATGAAACAATCTTACTCTCTCTCTCTCTCTTCCTCTCTCTCTCTCCTCCATCTCTCTCTCTCTTTCTCCCCCATCTCTCTCACCGTCCAGTGCGGGTTGGCTCCATCTTGGGGCCGTGGCAGATGCGTCATTTCCGGGCTGAGGCCGCCCCCCCATTTGCCCCGCAGAGTGCGGGGCGGCCTCAGCCGGAAATGACGGCAACGCCCCCAAGGTGGAGCCGACCCGCACATGGACAGTGAGAGAGAGGGAGTGAGAAAGAGAGAGAGGTGGAGGGAGAGAGAGAAGGAGAGAGGGAGGGAGAGAGAGAGAGATGGAGAGAGGGAGAGGGAGAGAGAGAGAGGGAGGAGAAAGACTGATGTTGAGAGGGGGAGGTTCTACTGCATAAGATTTGAGTATAGGAGCAAGGAGGTTCTACTGCAGTTGTACAGTAGCAATGTTACAAAATTTAGAGATTTTAAAAATCAAGTCTGCAATTTATGTGAAAAAAAAGAGATTAGTTAAAACAAATGTAGGTCCCTTGCAGTCAGAAACAGGTGAGTTGATCATGGGGAACAAGGATATGGCGGACCACATTGAATAACATACTTTGGTTCCGTCTTCACTAAGGAAGACATAAATAATCTGCCGGAAATAGCAGGGTACGCGGGTCAAAGGAGTTGGAGGAATTGAGTGAAATCCAGGTTAGCCGGGAAGTGGTGTTGGGTAAATTGAATGGATTAAAGGCCGATAAATCCCCAGGGCCAGATAGGCTGCATCCCAGAGTACTTAAGGAAGTAGCTCCAGAAATAGTGGATGCATTAGTAATAACCTTTCAAATCTCTTTAGATTCTGGAGTAGTTCCTGAGGATTGGCGGGGTAGCAAACGTAACCCCACTTTTTAAGAAGGGAGGGAGAGAGAAAACGGGGAATTACAGACCAGTTAGTCTAACATCGGTAGTGGGAAACTGCTAGAGTCAGTTATTAAAGATGGGATAGCAGCACATTTGGAAAGTGGTGAAATCATTGGACAAAGTCAGCATGGATTTACAAAAGGTAATCATGTCTGACGAATCTTATAGAATTTTCGAGGATGTAACTAGTAGCGTGGATAGGGGAGAACCAGTGGATGTGGTGTATCTGGACTTCCAGAAGGCTTTCGACAAGGTCCCACATAAGAGATTAGTATACAAACTTAAAGCACACGGTCATTGTGGGTTCAGTATTGATGTGGATTGAGAACTGGCTGGCAAACAGGAAGCAAAGAGTAGGAGTAAACGGGTCCTTTTCACAATGGCAGGCAGTGACTAGTGGGGTACCGCAAGGCTCAGTGCTGGGACCCCAGCTATTTACAATATATATTAATGATCTGGATGAGGGAATTGAAGGCAATATCTCCAAGTTTGCGGATGACACTAAGCTGGGGGGCAGTGTTAGCTGTGAGGAGGATGCTAGGAGACTGCAAGGTGACTTGGATAGGCTGGGTGAGTGGGCAAATGTTTGGCAGATGCAGTATACTGTGGATTAAATGTGAGGTTATCCATTTTGGTGGCAAAAACAGGGAAAGCAGACTATTATCTAAATGGTGGCCGACTAGGAAAAGGGAGATGCAGCGAGACCTGGGTGTCATGGTACACCAGTCATTGAAAGTAGGCATGCAGGTGCAGCAGGCAGTGAAGAAAGCGAATGGTATGTTAGCTTTCATAGCAAAAGGATTTGAGTATAGAGCAGGGAGGTTCTACTGCAGTTGTACAGGGTCTTGGTGAGACCACACCTGGAGTATTGCGTACAGTTTTGGTCTCCAAATCTGAGGAAGGACATTATTGCCATAGAGGGAGTGCAGAGAAGGTTCACCAGACTGATTCCTGGGATGTCAGGACTGTCTTATGAAGAAAGACTGGATAGACTTGGTTTATACTCTCTAGAATTAGGAGATTGAGAGGGGATCCTTATAGAAACTTACAAAATTCTTAAGGGGTTGGACAGGCTAGATGCAGGAAGATTGCTCCCGATGTTGGGGAAGTCCAGGACAAGGGGTCACAGCTTAAGGATAAGGGGGAAATCCTTTAAAACCGAGATGAGAAGAACTTTTTTTCACACAGAGAGTGGTGATCTCTGGAACTCTCTGCCACAGAGGGTAGTCGAGGCCAGTTCATTGGCTATATTTAAGAGGGAGTTAGATGTGGCCCTTGTGGCTAAGGGGATCAGAGGGTATGGAGAGAAGGCAGGTACGGGATACTGAGTTGGATGATCAGCCATGATCATATTGAATGGCGGTGCAGGCTCGAAGGGCCGAATGGCCTACTCCTGCACCTAATTTCTATGTTTCTATCCCATCAGATAAAGCATAAAAATAAGTTAAATTCACTTTCATATTCATGTATTAAAAAGTTATGGCCATTTTCATACTCGGAAATTAGCATCTTGTTCCCTATTGCTTTTCTATGGACATAACAAAAAAGCTGTGATCGTGGACAGTCAAAAGCCCATAACTTTCTTAAAAATTAAGAGAACTGAATGAAATTTTACAGTTATCATAGATTGAAGCATTCTGAACAAATATAAATAATCTACTTGGATGACCTGAAATTAAAGCATATAATTAGTTAGTTACCCGAATTGTAGCTAATTTCCAAACTTCACATTACTAGATCTAAACATCTATCCATTTCTTAATAAATGATTAACATTTTTAAATAGCCTAAGTGTCCAAATAATATTCACAAATAATTCACAATAAAACATGATTTTTAAATCTCATTTACATTAATTTATCGGCCAAAATGGAAGGAATTTAGTGTATTCAATTGCTGTAAATTAATGGCCATTTAAATCAGCATTTCTAGTGGGTCCTGTGGAACGGCGTGGTTTAGAACGTTCACATTGCGGTAGATTTGTGCCCCAAATGCCCAGAAAAATAACTGCGGGATTATAATGGCCCCCCAATTAGCTACTCGCACATAAAAGTTTGTATATAAAGGGATCTTAAGAAGCCGTTTTAATGTAAAATAAACAACCTACCTCCGTTGTCCCCTGTATGAGAACCGGCCCATTGTCGGCGGGTCGCGGGTTTAGAGGTTAATTTTAAACCTACTATAACAAGTAAATAACCCCTTAAAAGTAAAAATAGCTCAAGCGACGGAATCTTCCAGCGATTTTTCGTTAATAATTAACTAGGCTGAACAACCTCGATTTGAACAGCCTAGGGAAATCGCGTTTAAACCCGCCTCCCTCTAAATGGCGCCAAAATCGCGCACACGGGCTGGGACAGATTTTCAGCGACGCTTCAGATACGTTTTACAATATACCTATGTACAGGGCCTTGGTGAGATCACACCTGGAGTATTGCGTGCAGTTTTGGTCTCCTACTCTGAGGAAAGACGTACTTGCCATAGAGGGAGTGCAGAGAAGGTTCAACCAGACTGATTCCTGGCATGTCAGGACTTTCATGTGAAGAAAAGACTGGATAGACTCGGCTTGTACTCGCTAGAATTTAGAAGTTTACCATATAACCATATAACATTACAGCAACGGAAACAGGCTCATCTCGGCCCTACAATTCCGTGCCAAACAATTATTTTCCCCTAATCCCATCTGTCTGCATGCCGACCCATATTCATCCATTCCTTTCTCATCCATTATACCTATCCAATTTATTTTTAAATGATAACCATCGAACCTGCCTCCACCACTTCCACTGGAAGCTCATTCCACACAGCTACCACTCTCTGAGGTATAGAAGTTCCCCCTCATGTTACCCCTATAACTTCTGTCCTTAATTCTCAATTCATGTCCTCTTGTTTGAAGTCTTCCCTACTCTCAATGGGAAAAGCTTGTCCACGTCAAACTCTGTCATCCCTCTCATCATTTAAAAGACCTCTATCAAGTCCCTCTTAACCTCTGCGCTCCCAGAATAAAGACCTAAATATTCAACCTTTCTCTGTAACTTAGTTGCTGAAACCCAGGCAACATTTAGGTAAATCTCCTCTGTACTCTCTCTTTTGTTGACATCCTTCCTATAATTGGGCGACCAAGATTGAGGGGAGTCTTATAGAGAAACGGACAAAATTCTTAAGGGTGGACAGGCTAGATGCAGGAAGATTGTTCCCGATTGAGGAGGTCCAGAACAAGGGGTCACAGTTTAAGGATAAAGGGGGAAATCTTTTAGGACCGAGATGAGAAAATCATTTTTTACACAGAGAATGGTGAATCTGTGGAATTCTCTGCCACAGAAGATGGTTGAGGCCACAGTTCATTGGCTATATTTAAGAGGGAGTTAGATGTGGCCCTTGTGGCTAAAGGATCAGGGGGTATGGAGAGAAGGCAGGTACAGGATACTGAGTTGAATGATCAGCCATGATCATATTGAATGGCGGTGCAGGCTCGAAGGGCTGAATGGCCTACTCCTGCCCCTATTTTCTAATTTTCTATGAAAGAGAGAGATAGAGATAGAGGAGAGAGAGAGAGAAGAGAGTGGAGATAGAGAGAGATGATAAGGGGGGAAAGAGAGGGGAGAGTGAGGGAGAGAGATTTAAAAATGTTAATATTTTCTTAAGAAATGGATAGATGTTTAGATCTAGTAATTGAATTTTGTAATTAGCTACAATTGGGTAACTATCTAATTATATATGCTTTAATTCAAGTCATCCAAGTAAGATTGTTTCATATTGTTTCAGAATGTTTCAATCTATAATAACTGAAAAATTTCATTCCGTTCTCTTAATGTTAAGAAGGTTATGGACTTTTGACTGTCCTCGATCACAGCTTTTGTGTTAAGTCAATGGAAAAGCAATAGGGAACAAGATGCTAATTTCCGAGTATGAAAATGGCCAGAACTTTTTTTAAATGAAAGTGAATTAGGTGTCAAATTAAACTTATTTTTATGCTTATCTGTGGGATAAATGGCAGACTTGATTTTTAAAATCTCGAAATTTTGTAACATTGCTACATAATACCATCAGTTTTAATTTATTATTTTGAGAGGGAGGCGCTTGGCTTTTCCACTTGTGAGGCCCCTCCCCAATCCCATGTTTATAAAAATTATATGCCGAATGGGAAATATTTCTTAAAAAATTTTCCTTATTGACAATTATATTGCAAAATCTGAATCAAATCTGCTTCCAAAAACCGTTTACAAAACAAGTATGCTTGGTTTTCCTATCCAGAACCATGGGAGTCCAGAACCAGGGGCCCCAGTTTAAGATAAGGGGTAAACCATTTAGGACTGAGAGGGGGGGAAAACCTTTTTCACCCAGTTGAGTTGTGAATCTGTGGAATTGTCTGCCACAGAAGGCAGTAGAGGCCAATTCACTGGATGTTTTTCAAGAGAGTTAGATTTAGCTCTTAGGTCTAACGGAAACAGGGATTGGGGGAAAGCTGCTAGACGAGGTAGTTGGGCTGGGACTATCCCAATGTTTTGAAACAGTTAAACAGGTACATGGATCGGACAAGTTTGGAGGGATATGGACCAAATGCAGGCAGGTGGGACTAGTGTAGCTGGTACATGTTGGTTGGTGTGGTCACGTTGGGTCGAAGGGCCTGTTTCCACACTGTATCACTCTGTGACTCTAACACCAATTGCTACAGTAACTCGGTGGATCAGATCTGTGGAGAGAAATGGATAGGTGACGTTTGGGTCGGGACCCTTCTTCAGACTGACACCATGTAAACAGATGAGGGGGTGATTGGCAGATGAGTAGAGCATTTGGAGTACTGCATACAGTTCTGGGTCACTCCTTACAGGACTGATGTGGAGGCTTTGGGGAAGGTGCGGAGATGGTTTAAAAACAAGGAACGGCAGACATTTGGTTTACGAAAAGGACACAAAATGATGGAGTAACTCAGCGGAACAGGCAGCCATCCCTGGAGAGAAGGAATGGGTGAAGTTTCCAGTCGAAACGAAGAAGGGTGGGCCAGCATGCCGGAAGGGTGTGCAAGGAACATGCCACAGTGTGGGCAGGTGAAGGGGCACTGGCTGGTGTGGACTCACAGTGCTCCAGCAGGTGGTCAAGGTGGGTGAAGCCACAGGCTGGACATGCGCGTGAAATGCTTGCCACACTCAGTGCACACAAAGGGTCTCCGGTGTATTCAGCTGGTGCTCTCGCAGCCCCCCAAGCGCTCTCCGCCCGCAGGGGAGCAGCCGCTCCCGTGTGGGGCCAGCATGTTGGAGCAATCATCCCCTCCCCATCCTTCCGACCCCACCCTCCCACCACTCGACCCCCACCCTCCACACTTCCCCCTCACCCACTTTCCCTCTCGTCAGGCACGCGTTGTAATGTTCTGTTTGCCAACTTGTTCCCCCTCCTGTAGGGTTTAGGAGCATTGCTGTGGGACAGAGAGACGGGAACGTGAGCGGCCATTGAGGGTGCGCCCATCTGCTCGGTAGATGTGTGGCGGGCTGCACTTCGAGGGGCTGAGCTTCGATAGAGGACCACTGGCGGGCACAACAAGAGAGAGCGCTTGAGATGAGCGTTTGAGGGAGACATGTGCCGGGTGGCAAGGCCTACCGGCACGTACCGTGAGAGCTGGAGATCCACCGGCAGGTGCACACGGGCGAGAAGCCCTCTGACTGCTGACACCTGCGGCAAGAGCTTTACCCGGTTGTCGGGGCTGCGAGGGTGCACCGGCGGGTGCACAGCAGTGAGCGGTCCTTCACCTGCTCCGACAGTGGCAAGGCTTCAAGTCGTTCACGACACCTGAAAGGTGCACAGGACGCCTGCACACCGGGGAGCGGCCCTACACCTGCACCCAATGCGGCAAGGGCTTCACCCAGTCTAGTCACTGCTGGTGCACGACGCACCACACCGGCGAGCGCCCCCCTACACCTGCGCCCAGTGCGGCAAGGCTTCACCAGACCCTGCATCCTGTGTGCACCAGCGCATCCACACCGGCGAGCGCCCCTACACCTGCGCCCAGTGCGGCAAGGGCTTCACCCAGTCTAGTCACCTGCAGAAGCACAAGCGCACCCACACCGGCAAGCGCCCCTACACCTGCGCCCAGAGCGGCAAGGGCATCATCAGCTCCAGCAGCCTGCTGCTGATGCACAAGCTGCATGCACCACCCGCGTGCGCTATATACCTGCGCCCAGTGCGGCAAGAGCTTCACCCGTTCCTCCAACCTGCTGTTCCACGAGCGGATTCACGCCGGCGACCATCCCGTCCCTAGCCCGGTGTGTGGAGAACACTTTGCCACAGCCTCCCACGCCCTGTCTCACCAGCACGTGCACACCAGTGGCCCGCCCTACGACTGCCCGTACTGTGTGGTCGTTTGACAGCTCGCGGGCGGGTTGCGGCAGCACCGCGCGGGCCCACGTCGGCGAGCAGCTGCTCCCACTGTGACAAGAGAGCATGGGGCGGCGGAGCACCAGCGGATAAACGCCGGAGAGAGACCCTTGTGTGCGCTGAGTGTGGCAAGGGTTCACCAAGCATGTCCAGCCTGTGGCAGCACCGACGCGTACCCACAGCGGTGAGCGTTCTCCCCCCTGCCCGTCCTGTGGTAGGGCCTTCACCCTCCTTGACCACCTGCTGAGAAACGGCGAACCCACACCGGCCAGCGCCCCTTCAACCTGCCGCTCTGTGGCAATGACTTTGCCCCGCTCCTCCAGCCTGCTGGCACAACCGCCACGTGGATAGATCGACGCTGTTTAGATAAACACACAAATGCTGGAAGGA
>NW_022630108.1:134614-179614 GCF_010909765.2 Amblyraja radiata
GTAGCCAGTCACGGTGTGAACTCCATCATCAAGTTTTAAGTATAAGGGGGAAGTCGAGATGAGAAAAACATTTTTTTCCCACACAGAGAGTGTTGAATCTGTGGAATTCTCTGCCACAGAAGGTAGTTGAGGCCACACAGTTCATTGGCTATATTTAAGAGGGAGTTAGATGTGGCCCTTGTTGCTAAAGGGATCAGGGGGTATGGAGAGAAGGCAGGTACAGGATACTGAGTTGGATGATCAGCCATGATCATATTGAATGGCGAATGGTGCAGGCTCGAAGGGCCGAATGGCCTCTACTCCTGCACCTATTGTCTATGTTAACTGTGCCTTTTAACTGTGTGGCTAATTGAAAATGGTACGAAAATGCACTTGAGTTTTCTAAATGGCCAACCCCTTATTCTTAAACTGTGTGTGTGTGTGTGTGTGTGGCCCCTGGTTCTGGACTCCCCCAACATCGGGAACATGTTTCCTGCCTCTAGCGTGTCCAAGCCCTTAATAATCTCATATATGTTTCAATGAGAGCCGCCCTCTCATCCTTCTAAACTCCACAGAGTGTACAAGCCCAGCCGCTCCATTCTCTCAGCATATGACAGTCCCGCCATCCCGCGAATTAACCTGGTGAACCTACGCTGGGCTCCCTCAATAGCAAGAATGTCCTTCCTCAAATTAGGCGACCAAAACTGCACACAATACTCCAGGTGTGGTCTCACCAGGGCCCTGTACAACTGCAGAAGGACCTCTTTGCTCCTGTACTCAACTCCTCTTGTTATGAAGGCCAACAGGCCATTGGCTTTCTTCACTGCCTGCTGTACCTGCATGCTTACTTTCATAGACTGATGAACAAGGACCCCCAGATTCCCTTTTCCCAACTTGACGCATTAAACTGCATCTGCCACGCTTCTGCCCGCTCCCCCAACCTGTCCAAGTCACCCTGCATCTTCCTCACAGTTCACACTGCCACCCAGACCAAAACTGTACGCAATACTCCAGGTGTGGTCTCACCAAGACCCTGTACAACTGCAGAAGGACCTCCCTGCTCCTAGACTCAACTCCCTCAATAACTAGGATTTGCTGATTAAAACTGAACGAGATATTTGCGTATATATTATTAAATAAATCATTCATATTTACTGTAGATAGATATATATTTAATACATATCTTATTATGGTATCATTAATATATGGAGCTTGCACAGTCACATGGATAGAGAACTGGCTGGCAAACAGGAAGCAAAGAGTAGGAGTAAACGGGTCCTTTTCACAATGGCAGGCAGTGACTAGTGGGGCAGCGCAAGGCCCGGTGCGGGGACCAGCAGTGACTAGTGGGGCAGCGCAAGGCCCGGTGCGGGGACCAGCAGTGACTAGTGGGGCAGCGCAAGGCCCGGTGCGGGGACCAGCAGTGACTAGTGGGGCAGCGCAAGGCCCGGTGCGGGGACCAGCAGTGACTAGTGGGGCAGCGCAAGGCCCGGTGCGGGGACCAGCAGTGACTAGTGGGGCAGCGCAAGGCCCGGTGCGGGGACCAGCAGTGACTAGTGGGGCAGCGCAAGGCCCGGTGCGGGGACCAGCAGTGACTAGTGGGGCAGCGCAAGGCCCGGTGCGGGGACCAGCAGTGACTAGTGGGGCAGCGCAAGGCCCGGTGCGGGGACCAGCAGTGACTAGTGGGGCAGCGCAAGGCCCGGTGCGGGGACCAGCAGTGACTAGTGGGGCAGCGCAAGGCCCGGTGCGGGGACCAGCAGTGACTAGTGGGGCAGCGCAAGGCCCGGTGCGGGGACCAGCAGTGACTAGTGGGGCAGCGCAAGGCCCGGTGCGGGGACCAGCAGTGACTAGTGGGGCAGCGCAAGGCCCGGTGCGGGGACCAGCAGTGACTAGTGGGGCAGCGCAAGGCCCGGTGCGGGGACCAGCAGTGACTAGTGGGGCAGCGCAAGGCCCGGTGCGGGGACCAGCAGTGACTAGTGGGGCAGCGCAAGGCCCGGTGCGGGGACCAGCAGTGACTAGTGGGGCAGCGCAAGGCCCGGTGCGGGGACCAGCAGTGACTAGTGGGGCAGCGCAAGGCCCGGTGCGGGGACCAGCAGTGACTAGTGGGGCAGCGCAAGGCCCGGTGCGGGGACCAGCAGTGACTAGTGGGGCAGCGCAAGGCCCGGTGCGGGGACCAGCAGTGACTAGTGGGGCAGCGCAAGGCCCGGTGCGGGGACCAGCAGTGACTAGTGGGGCAGCGCAAGGCCCGGTGCGGGGACCAGCAGTGACTAGTGGGGCAGCGCAAGGCCCGGTGCGGGGACCAGCAGTGACTAGTGGGGCAGCGCAAGGCCCGGTGCGGGGACCAGCAGTGACTAGTGGGGCAGCGCAAGGCCCGGTGCGGGGACCAGCAGTGACTAGTGGGGCAGCGCAAGGCCCGGTGCGGGGACCAGCAGTGACTAGTGGGGCAGCGCAAGGCCCGGTGCGGGGACCAGCAGTGACTAGTGGGGCAGCGCAAGGCCCGGTGCGGGGACCAGCAGTGACTAGTGGGTCAGTGGGGTTTTCCACTGGTCTGGCAATGAGCAGATGACCAAGTTCCAGATGGCTTGCACCATGGCAGATGTCTTCAGACTCCCCAATGCCCACCTGCGCCCGATAAGTGTGTGTGGGTGGGGGGGGGCAGGCTAGAGTGGCTGAGTGGCCTCTGGCATCCTGCTTCCAACGCTCTGATACCTGGAACTGGAAAGGATTTGCACATAGAACTCAAGACACATAAAAACATAAATTACATCAAACATTTAAAAAAGCCAATGCCAAAACATTTTCAAAGGCGTACATCTGCTTCTCGATGGCCTCCTTTCAGCCGGTGTTGTGCTCAACCCATATGACCGTTCGCAGGAGTTCCCACGGTACCCGCAAGAGTCATTACGGACATCGCACGGATATCGCACTGGCATCTGCCTTCATACAATGTTGCAACGCTGCTCAAGTCACTCTTGGAGAAATTCAAAAATGTTTGAATTTTCTCCCGACCTTAACAAGTTACACGACTACCTGCCGTTAGCGCCACGGAGGTCCTCGGTGGTCCACGAATGCCGTACTGCTATCGCAGGAGGTTCCCACGATGTTAAACTCTTGTTAAGTCTTGCTTCAGGTTTCACCGTGAGAACAGGCGTGTCGTGTAATAATTTCTTGTCCATGTACAGCACTTAGTTGCAACAGGGGTTGTTTTATAGTGCTCTATAAATAAAGTTATTGGTAGTATTATTATTATATGGACACACTGATCTGTTCTGTCCATGTACAGCACTTTGTTGCAACAGGGGTTGTTTTATAGTGCTCTATAAATAAAGTTATTGGTAGTATTATTATTCTATGGACACACTGATCTGTTCTGTAGTCAATGCCGACTATGTTCTGTTGTGCTGAAGCAAAGCAAGAATGTCATTGTCCTGTACAGGGACACAGGACAATAAACTCACTTGTACTTGATATGAATGATATATTTATATTGTAAATAGAGATATTTTCATACATATCTTATCATTTTATATATATATATGTATATTATTATTAAATCTATCATTAATATAACCATATAACAATTACAGCACGGAAACAGGCCATCTCGGCCCTACAAGTCCGTGCCGAACACGTATTTTCCCTTAGTCCCACCTGCCTGCACTCATACCATAACCCTCCATTCCCTTCTCATCCATATGCCTATCCAATTTATTTTTAAATGATACCAACGAACCTGCCAGCCTCCACCACTTCCACTGGAAGCTCATTCCACACCGCTGCCACTCTCTGAGTAAAGAAGTTCCCCCTCATGTTACCCCTAAACTTCTGTCCCTTAATTCTCAAGTCATGTCCTCTTGTTTGAATCTTCCCTACTCTCAGTGGGAAAAGCTTATCCACGTCAACTCTGTCTATCCCTCTCATCATTTTAAAGACCTCTATCAAGTCCCCCCTTAACCTTCTGCGCTCCAAAGAATAAAGACCTAACCTGTTCAACCTTTCTCTGTAACTTAGTTGCTGAAACCCAGGCAACATTCTAGTAAATCTCCTCTGTACTCTCTCTATTTTGTTGACATCCTTCCTATAATTAGGGGACCAAAATTGTACACCATACTCCAGATTTGGTCTCACCAATGCCTTGTACAATTTGAACATTACATCCCAGCTTCTATACTCAATGCTCTGATTTATAAAGGCTAGCATACCAAAAGCTTTCTTTACCACCCTATCTATATGAGATTCCACCTTCAAGGAACTATGCACGGTTATTCCCAGATCCCTCTGGTCAACTGTATTCTTCAATTCCCTACCATTTACCATGTACGTCCTATTTTGATTTGTCCTGCCAAGGTGTAGCACCTTACATTTATCAGCATTAAACTCCATCTGCCATCTTTCAGCCCATTCTTCCAAATGGCCTAAATCACTCTGTAGACTTTGGAAATCCTCTTCATTATCCACAACACCCACTATCTTGGTATCATCTGCATACTTACTAATCCAATTTACCACACCTTCATCCAGATCATTGATGTACATGACAAACAACAAAGGACCCAACACAGATCCCTGAGGCACCCCACTAGTCACCTGCCTCCAACCCGACAAACAACCATCCACCATTACCCTCTGCCTTCTCCCATTCAGCCACTGTTGAATCCATCTTGCTATTCAACCTTTCTCTGTAACTTAGTTGTTGAAACCCAGGCAACATTCTAGTAAATCTCCTCTGTACTCTCTCTATTTTGTTGACATCCTTCCTATAATTGGGCGACCAAAATTGTACACCATACTCCAGATTTGGTCTCACCAATGCCTTGTACAATTTTAACATTACATCCCAACTTCTATACTGCTTACAATATATATATTGTAAATGGAAATATTTAATGTATATTTCATTATTATTGTAGATATACTTATATGTATAAATATATCATTAATATATATTGTAAATGGATATATTGAATACATATCTTATTATTGTGTGTATATATATGAATGATATATTTATATTGTAAATAGATATATTTTAATACATATATATATATATGTATATATTAGTAAATCTAACATTAATAGATATTGTAAATAGATATATTAATGTATATTTCATTATTATTGTATATATACTTATATGTATCAATATATTATTAAATCTATCATTAATATATATTGTAAATAGATATATTTAATACATATTTGATTATTATTGTCTATATATATTAATATATGAATGATATATATATATATATATATTGTAAATAGATATATTTAATACATATCTTATTATTGTGTGTGTATATATGAATAATATATTTATATTGTAAATTGATATATTTTCATACATCTTATCATTTTATATATATATATGTATATATTATTAAATCCATCATTAATATATACTGTATATAGATATATTTAATGTATATTTCATTATTATTGTATATATACTTATATGAATAAATCTATCATTAATATATATTGTAAATAGATATATTTAATACACATTTGATTATTATTGTCTATATATTAATATATGAATGATATATATATATTTATATATATTGTAAACAGATATATATTTAATACATATATATGTATATATGTATATATTATTAAATCTATCATTAATATATTGTAAATGGATATATTTAATGTATATTTCATTATTATTGTATATATACTTATATGTATCAATATATTACTAAATATATCATTAATATATATTGTAAATAGATATATGTAATACACATTTGATTATTATTGTCTATATATATTAATATATGAATGATATATATATATATATTGTAAATAGATATATTTAATACATATCTTATTATTGTGTGTATATATATGAATGATATACTTATATTGTAGATAGATATATTTTAATACATATCTTAATACATATCCAGAACAAGGGGCCACACACAGTTTAAGGACATTCTTGCCATAGAGGATTTGAGTCTAGGAGCAGGGAGGTTCTACTGCAGTTGTACAGGGTCTTGGTGAGACCACACCTGGAGTATTGCGTACCGTTTTGGTCTCCTAATCTGAGGAAAGACATTCTTGCCATAGAGGGAGTACAGTGAAGGTTCACCAGACTGTTTCCTGGGATGGCAGGACTTTCATATGATGAAAGACTGGATAGACTCGGCTTGTACACGCTAGAATTTAGAAGATTGAGGGGGTACCTTATAGAAACTTACAAGATTCTTAAGGGGTTGGACAGGCTAGATGCAGGAAGATTATTCCCGATGTTGGGGAGAACTAGGGGTCACAGTTTAAGGATAAGAGGGAAGTCTTTTAGGACCGAGATGAGAAAATCATTTTTTACACCGAGAGTGGTGAATCTGTGGAATTTTCTGCCACAGAAGGTAGTTGAGGCCAGTTCATTGGTAATTGAGGCAAGTATATTTAAGAGGGAGCTAGATGAGGCCCTTGTGGCTAAAGGGATCTGGGGGTATGGAGAGAAGGCAGGGATGGGATACTGAGTTGGATGATCAGCCATAATCATTTCAAATGGCGGTGCAGGCTCGAAGGGCCGAATGCCCTACTCCTGCACCTATTGTCTATGTTTCTATTCTTGGTTCTTCTTGGTTTCTTGGTCCTCCAAAATATTCCAAATGGAATTTAAACTTGAGGTGGTGGAGGGAGGACTTAAGCCAGAAAGGGTTATTGGGAAGAAAGAGCTACTTTAAATTTAGTTGCATCTGGTTGGGTAACTATAGGGTGGAGATTATTCCATGCTTTAATTGTGCGGGGGAGATCGAATTGCTGTACACATCTGTCTTTGTAGCTGGGATCACAAATTGGATCGAATGCCCTCGTCTGCTCCTAATTGGTTTGGGTTTGGTGTTGGTCTTGTAATCTATGTCGAGCTGACCATTTAACAGTTTGTAAAAACAGGTCAAACGGCGAGCTTCACGTGTGTGTGTTGGAGAGGGTTCCACCCCAGAGAATTCAGAATCCAACTCAGTGTGGCAGAGAATTCCACAGATTCACCACTCTCTGTGTGTGAAATAAAATATTTTTCTCAGCTCGGCCCTAAAAGATTTCCCCCTTATCCTTAAACTGTGAGTGGCCGCTTGTTCTGGACTTCCACAACATCGGGAACAATCTTCCTGCATCTAGCCCGTCCAACCCTTTAAGAATTTTGTAAGTTTCCATAAGATTTCCTCAATCTTCTAAATTCTAGCGAGTACAAGCCAAGTCTATCCAGTCTTTCTTCATATGAAAGTCCTGCCATCCCAGGAATCAGTCTGATGAACCTTCTCTGTACTCCCTCTATGGCAAAAATGTCTTTCCTCAGATTAGGAGACCGAATTAAGGGACAGAAGTTTAGGGGTAACATGAGGGGGAACTTCTTTACTCAGAGAGTGGTAGCGGTGTGGAATGAGCTTCCAGTGGAAGTGGTGGAGGCAGGTTCGTTGGTATCACTTAAAAATAAATTGGATAGGCATATGGATGAGAAGGGAATGGAGGGTTATGGTATGAGTGCAGGCAGGTGGGACTAAGGGAAAAAAGTTGTTCGGCACGGGCTTGTAGGGCCGAGATGGCCTGTTTCCGTGCTGTAATTGTTATATGGTTATATGGTTAACTGTACACAATACTCCAGGTGTGGTCTCACCAGGACCCTGTACAACTGCAGTAGAACCTCCCTGCTCCTATACTCAAATCCTTGTTTGACATGAGTGTTACTTTCCACTTCGGTCTATTGACGAGTTATTTGGTATGTAAGCATTGACTGCAAAACTTATCTATATTGCCAAGCCTTTGCTGACGTCCACTGAGCGAGGGCTATATGTATATATGTATGTAGTTTGTTTGTTTATACTATTCTTATAACCAATGTAAAGCACTTTGGCCAACGAGAGTTGTGTCGGTGAGACCAACCGGAGGCTGGGCGATCGTTTCGCCGAACACCTCCGCTCGGTCCGCAATAACCAACCTGACCTCCCGGTGGCTCAGCACTTCAACTCCCCGTCCCACTCCTTATCCGACCTCTCTGTCCTGGGTCTCCTCCATGGCCAGAGGGAGCAACACCCGGAAATTGGAGGAACAGCACCTCATATTCCGCTTGGGGAGTCTGCATCCTGGGGGCATGAACATTGAATTCTCTCAATTTTGTTAGTCCTTGCTGTCTCCTCCCCTTCCTCAGCCCTCCTGCTGTCTCCTCCCATCCCTCAGCCTTTGGGCTCCTCCTCCTCCTTTTTCCTTTCTTCTCCCCGCCACCCCACCCCCCATAAGTCTGAAGAAGGGTTTCGGCCCGAGACGTTGCCTATTTCCTTCGCTCCATAGATGCTGCTGCACCCGCTGAGTTTCCCCAGCTTTTTTGTGTACCTTCGATTTTCCAGCATCTGCAGTTCCTTCTTAAACAGAGTTGTTTTTTTAATGTGCTATATAAATAAATGTGACTTGACTTGACTTGACTGCATTTTCTCAGCAGTTGCAGTGGAATTGAAAATTCTGTAACCATCAGAAGTAACCAACTTCGGATCTTAAGATGGATGAAAGGTCAGTATTTGTAAATATTTGGGCCCAGTGCAGTGTTTTTTTTTAAATCCTTGATACATATGTACTTCCGTTTTGTCAGAATGCCCTAAAACCATGCAGTTCAAATGCTGCCTTTTTGTCTACAGCTGTCACTCTCACCTCATTTCTCGATCCCAGATATTTAGACTCAACGTCTTTGGGATTTGCAAGAAATCCTATGACCAACACCACAGCAGTGGTCAAAAGAGCCCAACAGCGACTCCACCCTCTCCGGAGACTAAGGAAGCAGGTCTCCCCACTGCCCATCTAAGAACCTTCTACAGGGGCACAATTGAAAGCATAATAACCTACGGCATCACTTCCTGGTTCGGGAGCGGCAAGGCTTACGAACAATATCAACTCAACAGGATAGTGAAGACCGCCAGCAGGATTATTGGTGCCCCACTCCCTTTCCTGCTGGAGATATACAAGAAGAGGAGCATCAGTAGAGCCATCTCCATCATCCAGGAACCCTACCACCCATCACATCACATCTTTTCCATTCTGCCATCTGGGAAGAGGTACAGGAGCATCAGCTGAAAAACCAGCAGGATGCTCCTCAGCTTCTTCCCACAGGCAATAAGACTGGTTAACGGACTTTGTCCCCTCCCAAAATATCGCTCACCAACACATCCAACCCCGCCCATACTTTGACAGTTAGGCACCTGTCAAAGTAAAGCCACTGTCGATCGGAATGTCTGTTTGTATTATATTGTTAATCTTAGGGCTACTTCCTTTTAAACATGGTAATTTTAATTTGTTTTTAAAAGCTCTATGTATTATCCTTTTTTTTAAATTTATACACTGAATGGAACCGATTGAGCAACGTTTTTTCGTTTCTTCTGTGTATGCGAGTACTCAGTGAAATGATATTAAAGAAATACTGAATACTGAAATAAAGTGGCGGCGCTGTGATACGGCTGCGGCTCGCCTGCAGTCCGTCTGTTTTTTTTCTTTTTTGTTTTGTTCTTTTGTCCTGTTTTAGTTCATTTTTGGTTTATTGTGTATGTGTGTGGGCGGGGGGGGGGGGAGGGAGAAAATATGTTTTTACTCTCTTATTTCGGGGGGATGCAACTTCTCTTGTCGTATCCCCCGCCTCCGTCTCCGCCTGCGCCGAGGCTTAATAGCGGAGCTGGCGGCCTCGGAGCTGGAGCAGCGGCGATCCGCCCTCGGAGCGGGCAGCGGCAGTGGCGACCCGACCTCGGAGCGGGCAGCGGCAGTGGCGACCCGACCCCGGAGCGGGCAGCGGCAGTGGCGACCCGACCCCGGCGCAGGCAGCGGCAGCAGCCACCAGACCTCGGAGGGGGCAGAGGCAGCGGCAGCAGCGATCTGACCTCGGAGGACCGGCCGCGGGCCCGGTGGACGACATCGTCGGGAGCTCGCAGGTTGGTGACCTGTTCTCCGGAGCTCCCGCGACAACAGCTGTGTCCTCTGGACTGGAGGGCCACAGCTTCGGCGGCTTCGACCACCCCGGGCCGCGGAGTTGAACCGGCCCGTTCGCGGAGCTCGGATTCAGCCGCGGGACTGACATTACTTACCATCGCCCGGCGGGGTCATAACATCCGAAGCCTGGATCGCGCGGCGCAGAGGGAGAATAAGAAGGGAAGAGACTTTTGCCTTCCATCACAGTGAGGAGTATTCAACTCACTGTGGTGGATGTTAATTTGTGTTTTTTGTGTGTTTTTGCCATTTTTTACTATATGTAGGACTGCAAGGCAACATTTCGTTCAGACCGCAAGGTCTGAATGACAATAAAGGCTACTTTACTTTACTTACTTTACATTCGGCCCTTCGAGCCTGGACCATTCACCATTCAATATGATCACGGCTGATCATCCAACTCAGTATCCTGTACCTGCCTTCTCTCCATACCCCCTGATCCCTTTAGCCACAAGGGCCACATCTAACTCCCTCTTAAATATAGCCAATGAACTGTGTGTCCTCAACTATCTTCTGTGGCAGAGAATTCCACACATTCACCAGTCTCTGCGTGTGTGAAAAAAATGTTTTTCTCATCTCGACTTCCCCCTTATCCTTAAACTGTGTGTATGGCCCCTTGTTCTGGACTTCCCCAACATCGGGAATAATCTTCCTGCATCTAGCCTGTCCAACCCCTTAAGAATTTTGTAAGTTTCTATAAGATCCCCCCTCAATCTTCTAATTTCTAGCGAGTACAAGCCAAGTCTATCCAGTCTTTCTTCATATGAAAGTTCTGCCACCCCAGGAATCAGTCTGGTGAACCTTCTCTGTACTCCCTCGATGGCAAGAATGTCATTCCTCAGATTAGGAGACCAAAACTGTACGCAATACTCCAGGTGTGGTCTCACCAAGACCCTGTACAACTGCAGTAGAACCTCGCCGCTCCTATACTCAAATCTTTTTGCTATGAACCTATCCATTTCTTAAGAAAGGATTTAACATTTTTAAATAGCCTAAGTGTTCAAATAACATTCACACAAGAATTCACAATATAGCATGATTTTTCAATCTCATTGTTGTGGATTTATGGGCCAAATGGAAGGAATTTTGTGTTTGATTCCTGTAAATGAATGGCCATTTATTTGGTCACTAATGGCTCCTTCACCTCCAGTTGCCTTTATCTAGGCAGGTTCATTGCACGACACTGAACAACCAGACTTGCCTTCTCCCTGGTCAGCTCCTGTACAAGCTGCTCTGGGAATCCATGAGGGAGGGAGACAGACAGACACTCCACAAACTCCTCGTCCACTTGGACTTGCTCTCCTGTCCCACCCTGTATTACACTCGTTCCCGGGCCCCACAACTGTATTACACTCGCTCTGGGGCCCCACAACTGTATTACACTTGCTTCCGGGCCCCACACAACTGTATTACAATCGCTCCCGGGACCCATGAATTTAAAGCATTGACACCGTGTGCTTGACCCGCTCTCCCGCCTCCACCCGGGATCCAGAGCGCGTGTGTGTGGAGCCAGAGCGGGTCCGCCGACCCTCGCCACTCCTCCTCCCTCCAGCAGCCCACAGCCGTCGCCTTACCTGGAGCCTGGACTCTGCACTGGGCCTGAAGCCTCCACGCTGCTAACTCCCACTCCCCTGGGTTTGACTGCGCTGGTTCCTGGTGCTAGCCTGCCCAGCCTTGTTAACCCCAGTGGCTGTTCCACTGAGTCTTCCCCATCCCCCTCTAACTATGTGACCCCTGCTCTTCCCCACCCACACTACAGCCCTCTCACCCCCCCCCCCACCCTGACCACCCCCTGACCCCTCTCCATGTTCTCCATAGACAGACACAAAATGCTGGAGTAACTCAGCGGGACAGGCAGCATCTCTGGAGTGAAGGAACCTTCTTCAGACTGGAGAGTGAGACACAGAGATAAGGAAGTGTAAGGTGTTACTCCAGCACTCTGTAATATATGAATAGTGTCAGGTTAGGAAAATGGGAAGTACAACGAGATCTGTGTGTCCTGGTACATCAGTCACTGAAAGTAAGCATGCAGGCACAGCAGGCAATGAAGAAAGCTAATGGCATGTTGGCCTTAATAGGGCGAAGAGTTGAGCTTAGGTGCAAGGAGGACCTACTGCAGTTGTACAGGGCCCTAGTGACACCACACCTTGAGAATTGTGTGCAGTTTTGGTCTCCTAATTTGAGGAAGGATATTCTTGCTATTGAGAGAGCCCAGCGTAGGTTCACCACGTTCATTCCTGAGATGATGGCGGGACTGACATATGTTGAAAGAATGGGTCGACTGGGTTTGTATTCACTGGAATTCAGAAGGATGAGCGGGTTGTTATAGAATCGTATAAAATTAGTGAGGGATTGGACAGAGTAGATGCAGGAAACATGTTCCCCATGTTGGGGGATTCCAGAACTGTTAAGGTACATTTCTTAAAACGGACAACTCACAATAAGTTAGATCAACCAACACAAGCTTTACTGATCATTTAGCCGACGAGAGTGCCAGGGGATACAAAGTCAAGTATGCAACACACACTTAACCCTCCTGGGCCATCACTCTAATGAACAAAGGCACACAGCATCTTTTGTTAGTATTTTGGAAACGTAGTCACATGTTTAAACGCAGTTGGAGCAATGACGTCTAACACATCAATCACATTTACAGCATTCTTGTCACTAACACAATACTTCTCATGCTATGGTTATATCGAGGACAAACTTTAGTTACAAACCCCCAAACAACAGGAACTTAGTCAAAGGGTGCTGGAGTAACTCAGCGGGTCAGGCAGCATCTGTGGAGAACATAGATAGGTGACATTTCGGGTCGGGACCCTTCTTCAGACTGACACTATGTTGACAGGTGAGGGGGTGATCGAGATAAGTGAAGTAAGTGACAGAGGCGAGGGAAAATAAGGAGATAAAAGGATGTGAGATAAGGAGAGAGGAATGTATATGTGCAGCTTTAAGGGACATTGGTCGGGTAGCATTTGGAGTATTGCATACAGTTCTGGTCACTCCATTACAGGACTGATGTGGAGGCTTTGGGAGAAGGTGCAGAGATGGTTAACCAGAATGGTTTAAAAACAAGGAACTGCAGATGCTGGTTTAGAAAAAAGGTCACAAAATGCTGGAGTAACTGAGCGGGACAGGCAGCATCTCTGGAGAGAAGGACTGGGTGACATTTCGGGTCGAGACTGAGGAGGGTCTCGACCAGATATATTACCCATTCCTTCCAGCATTTTGTGTTTATCTAAACAGCGTCGATCTATCCACGTGGCGGTGTGCCAGCAGGCTGGAGGAGCGGGCAAAGGCATTGCCACAGAGCGGGCAGGTGAAGGGGCGCTGGCCGGTGTGGGTTCGCCGGTTCTCCAGCAGGTGGTCAAGGCGGGTGAAGGCCCTACCACAGGACGGGCAGGGGGAAGAGACGCTCACCGCTGTGGGTACGTCGGTGCTGCCACAGGCTGGACATGCGGGTGAAACCCTTGCCACACTCAGCGCACACAAAGGGTCTCTCTCCGGCGTTTATCCGCTGGTGCTCCCGCCGCCCTCATGCTCTCTTGTCACAGTGGGAGCAGCTGCTCGCCGACGTGGGCCCGCCGGTGCTGCCGCAACCCCCGCGAGCTGTCAAACGACTCACCACAGTACGGGCAGTCGTAGGGCTGGCCACTGGTGTGCACGTGCTGGTGAGACAGGGCGTGGGAGGCTGTGGCAAAGTGTTCTCCACGCACCGGGCTAGGGACGGGATGGTCGCCGGCGTGAATCCGCTCGTGGAACAGCAGGTTGGAGGAACGGGTGAAGCTCTTGCCGCACTGGGCGCAGGTATAGGAGCGCACGCGGGTGTGCATGCGCTTGTGCATCAGCAGGCTGCTGGAGCTGATGATGCCCTTGCCGCTCTGGGCGCAGGTGTAGGGGCGCTTGCCGGTGTGGGTGCGCTTGTGCTTCTGCAGGTGACTAGACTGGGTGAAGCCCTTGCCGCACTGGGCGCAGGTGTAGGGGCGCTCGCCGGTGTGGATGCGCTGGTGCACCAGCAGGATGCAGGGTCTGGTGAAGCCCTTGCCGCACTGGGCGCAGGTGTAGGGGCGCTCGCCGGTGTGGGTGCGTTCGTGCACCAGCAGGTGACTAGACTGGGTGAAGCCCTTGCCGCATTGGGTGCAGGTGTAGGGCCGCTCCCCGGTGTGCAGGCGTCTGTGCACCTTCAGGTTCGTGAACGACTTGAAGCCTTTGCCACTGTCGGAGCAGGTGAAGGACCGCTCACTGCTGTGCACCCGCCGGTGCACCCGCAGCCCCGACAACCGGGTAAAGCTCTTGCCGCAGGTGCAGCAGTCATAGGGCTTCTCGCCCGTGTGCACCTGCCGGTGGATCTCCAGCTCGCACGGGTACTGCCAGGCCTTGCCACACACGTCGCACTCATAACGCTTCTCCTTGTTGTGCCCCGCCATGTGGTCCTCTATCGAAGCTCAGCCCCTCGAAGTGCAGCCCGCACACCGAGCAGATGGGGGGCTCACCCTCAATGGCCGCTCACGTTCCCGTCTCTCTGTCCACAGCAATGGCTCCTAAACCCTACAGGAGGGGAACAAGTTGGCAAACAGAACATTACAAACGCGTGCCTGACGAGAGGGAAAGTGGGCGAGGGGGGAAGTGGGGAGGGTGGGGGTCGAGTGGTGTGGAGTGGGGGTGTCGGAAGGATGGGGAGGGGATGAGTTGCTCCAACATGCTGGCCCACACGGGCGAGCGGCTGCTCCCACTGCGGCGAGAGCGCTTGGGGGCTGCGAGAGCACCAGCTGATATACACCGGAGACCCTTTGTGTGCACTGAGTGTGGCAAGCATTTCACGCGCATGTCCAGCCTGTGGCTTCACCCACCTTGACCACCTGCTGGAGCACTGGTGAGTCCACACCAGCCAGTGCCCCTTCACCTGCCCACACTGTGGCATGTTCCTTGCACACCCTTCCGGCATGCTGGCACACCCTTCTTCAGTTTCGACTGGAAACTTCACCCATTCCTTCTCTCCAGGGATGCTGCCTGTTCCGCTGAGTTACTCCATCATTTTGTGTCCTTTTCGTAAACCAATGTCTGCAGTTCCTTGTTTTTAAACCATCTCCGCACCTTCCCCAAAGCCTCCACATCAGTCCTGTAATGGAGTGACCAGAACTGTATGCAGTACTCCAAATGCTCTACTCATCTGCCAATCACCCCCTCATCTGTTAACATGGTGTCAGTCTGAAGAAGGGTCCCGACCCAAAACGTCACCTATCCATGTTCTCCACAGATCTGATCCACCGAGTTACTGTAGCAATTGGTGTTAGAGTCACAGAGTGATACAGTGTGGAAACAGGCCCTTCGACCCAACGTGACCACACCAACCAACATGTACCAGCTACACTAGTCCCACCTGCCTGCATTTGGTCCATATCCCTCCAAACTTGTCCGATCCATGTACCTGTTTAACTGTTTCATAAACATTGGGATAGTCCCAGCCTCAACTACCTCGTCTAGCAGCTTTCCCCCCATATCCCTTGTTTCCGTTAGACCTAAGAGCTAAATCTAACTCTCTTGAAAACATCCAGTGAATTGGCCTCTACTGCCTTCTGTGGCAGACAATTCCACAGATTCACAACTCACTGGGTGAAAAAGGTTTTCCCCCATCTCAGTCCTAAATGGTTTACCCCTTATTCTTAAACTGGGGCCCCTGGTTCTGGACTCCCATGGTTCTGGATAGGAAAAAGCATACTTGTTTTGTAAACGGTTTTTGGAAGCAGATTTGATTCAGATTTTGCAATATAATTGTCAATAAGGAACAATTTTTTAAGAAATATTTCCCATTCGGCATATAATTATTTAATAAACATTGGGGATTGGGAGGGGCCTCACAAGTGGAAAAGCCAAGCGCCTCCCTCTCAAATAATAAATTAAAACTGATGGTATTATGTAGCAATGTTACAAAATTTCGAGATTTTAAAAATCAAGTCTGCCATTTATCCCAACAGATAAAGCATAAAAATAAGTTTAATTTGACACCTAATTCACTTTCATTTAAAAAAAGTTATGGCCATTTTCATACTCGGAAATTAGCATCTTGTTCCCTATTGCTTTTCCATTGACTTAACACAAAAGCTGTGATCGAGGACAGTCAAAAGTCCATAACCTTCTTAAACATTAAGAGAACGGAATGAAATTTTCAGTTATTATAGATTGAAACATTCTGAAACAAATATGAAACAATCTTACTTGGATGACTTGAAATTAAAGCATATAATTAGATAGTTACCCAATTGTAGCTAATTACAAAATTCAATTACTAGATCTAAACATCTATCCATTTCTTAAGAAAATATTAACATTTTTAAATCTCTCTCCCTCACTCTCCCCTCTCTTTCCCCCCCTTATCATTCTCTCTCTATCTCCACTCTCTTTCTCTCTCTCTCTCCCTCTATCTCTATCTCTCTCTTTCATAGAAAATTAGAAAATAGGGGCAGGAGTAGGCCATTCAGCCCTTCGAGCCTGCACCGCCATTCAATATGATCATGGCTGATCATTCAACTCAGTATCCTGTACCTGCCTTCTCTCCATACCCCCTGATCCCTTTAGCCACAAGGGCCACATCTAACTCCCTCTTAAATATAGCCAATGAACTGTGGCCTCAACCATCTTCTGTGGCAGAGAATTCCACAGATTCACCATTCTCTGTGTAAAAAATGATTTTCTCATCTCGGTCCTAAAAGATTTCCCCCTTATCCTTAAACTGTGACCCCTTGTTCTGGACCTCCTCAACATCGGGAACAATCTTCCTGCATCTAGCCTGTCCAACCCCTTAAGAATTTTGTCCGTTTCTATAAGACTCCCCTCAATCTTGGTCGCCCAATTATAGGAAGGATGTCAACAAAATAGAGAGAGTACAGAGGAGATTTACCTAAATGTTGCCTGGGTTTCAGCAACTAAGTTACAGAGAAAGGTTGAATAATTTAGGTCTTTATTCTCGGGAGCGCAGAAGGTTAAGAGGGGACTTGATAGAGGTCTTTAAAATGATGAGAGGGATGGACAGAGTTGACGTGGACAAGCTTTTCCCATTGAGAGTAGGGAAGCTTCAAACAAGAGGACATGAATTGAGAATTAAGGGACAGAAGTTTAGGGGTAACATGAGGGGGAACTTCTATACTCAGAGAGTGGTAGCTGTGTGGAATGAGCTTCCAGTGGAAGTGGTGGAGGCAGGTTCGATGTTATCATTTAAAAATAAATTGGATAGGTATATGGATGAGAAAGGAATGGAGGAATATGGTCTGCGTGCAGACAGATGGGATTAGGGGAAAATAATTGTTTGGCACGGAATTGTAGGGCCGAGATGACCTGTTTCCGTGCTGTAATTGTTATATGGTTATATGGTAATCTTCTAAATTCTAGCGAGTACAAGCCGAGTCTATCCAGTCTTTCTTCACATGAAAGTCCTGACATGCCAGGAATCAGTCTGGTTGAACCTTCTCTGCACTCCCTCTATGGCAAGTACGTCTTTCCTCAGAGTAGGAGACCAAAACTGCACGCAATACTCCAGGTGTGATCTCACCAAGGCCCTGTACATAGGTATATTGTAAAACGTATCTGAAGCGTCGCTGAAAATCTGTCCCAGCCCGTGTGCGCGATTTTGGCGCCATTTAGAGGGAGGCGGGTTTAAACGCGATTTTCCCTAGGCTGTTCAAATCGAGGTTGTTCAGCCTAGTTAATTATTAACGAAAAATCGCTGGAAGATTCCGTCGCTTGAGCTATTTTTACTTTTAAGGGGTTAATTTACTTGTTATAGTAGGTTAAAAATTAACCTCTAAACCCGCGACCGCCGACAATGGGCCGGTTCTCATACAGGGGACAACGGAAGGTAGGTTGTTTATTTTTACATTAAAAACGGCTTCTTAAGATCCCTTTATACAAACTTTTATGTTGCGAGTAGCTAATTGGGGGGCCATTATATCCCGCAGTATTTTTCTGGGCATTTGGGGTACAAATCTACCGCAATGTGAACGTTCTAAACCAGCGCGTTCCACAGGAACCCACTCACAAGCTGATTTAAATGCCATTAATTTACAGCAATTGAATACTAAATTCCTTCCATTTGGCCTATAAATTAATGTAAATGAGATTTTAAAATCATGTTTTATTGTGAATTCTTTGTGAATATTATTTGGACACTTAAGCTATTTAAAAATGTTAATCTTTTCTTAAGAAATGGATGGATGTTTAGATCTAGTAATTGAAGTTTGGAATTAGCTACCATTGGGTAACTAACTAATTATATGCTTTAATTTCAGGTCATCCAAGTAAGATTATTTTATATTTGTTTCAGAATGCTTCAATCTATGATAACTGTAAATTTCATTCAGTTCTCTTAATTTTTAAGAAAGTTATGGGCTTTTGACTGTCCACGATCACAGCTTTTTTGTTATGTCCATAGAAAAGCAATAGGGAACAAGATGCTAATTTCCGAGTATGAAAATGGCCATAACTTTTTTAATACATGAGATATGAAAGTGAATTAACTTATTTTTATGCTTTATCTGATGGGATAGAAACATAGAAATTAGGTGCAGGAGTAGGCCATTCGGCCCTTCGAGCCTGCACCGCCATTCAATATGATCATGGCTGATCATCCAACTCAGTATCCCGTACCTGCCTTCTCTCCATACCCTCTGATCCCTTTAGCCACAAGGGCCACATCTAACTCCCTCTTAAATATAGCCAATGAACTGGCCTCGACTACCCTCTGTGGCAGAGAGTTCCAGAGATTCACCACTCTCTGTGTGAAAAAAGTTCTACTCATCTCGGTTTTAAAGGATTTCCCCCTTATCCTTAAGCTGTGACCCCTTGTCCTGGAATTCCCCAACATCGGGAGCAATCTTCCTGCATCTAGCCTGTCCAACCCCTTAAGAATTTTATAAGTTTCTATAAGGTCTCCTCTCAATCTCCTAAATTCTAAAGAGTATAAACCAAGTCTATCCAGTCTTTCTTCATAAGACAGTCCTGACATCCCAGGAATCAGTCTGGTGAACCCTCTCTGCACTCCCTCTATGGCAATAATGTCCTTCCTCAGATTTGGAGACCAAAACTGTACGTAATACTCCAGGTGTGGTCTCACCAAGACCCTGTACAACTGCAGTAGAACCTCCCTGCTCCTATACTCAAATCCTTTTGCTATGAAAGCTAACATACCATTCGCTTTCATCACTGCCTGCTGCACCTGCATGCCTACTTTCAATGACTGGTGTACCATGACACCCAGGTCTCGCTGCATCTCCCCTTTTCCTAGTCGGCCACCATTTAGATAATAGTCTGCTTTCCTGTTTTTGCCACCAAAATGGATAACCTCACATTTATCCACATGATACTGCATCTGCCAAACATTTGCCCACTCACCCAGCCTATCCAAGTCACCTTGCAGTCTCCTAGCATCCTCCTCACAGCTAACACTGCCCCCCAGCTTAGTGTCATCCGCAAACTTGGAGATATTGCCTTCAATTCCCTCATCCAGATCATTAATATATATTGTAAATAGCTGGGGTCCCAGCACCGAGCCTTGCGGTACCCCACTAGTCACTGCCTGCCATTGTGAAAAGGACCCGTTTACTCCTACTCTTTGCTTCCTGTTTGCCAGCCAGTTCTCAATCCACATCAATACTGAACCCCCAATACCGTGTGCTTTAAGTTTGTATACTAATCTCTTATGTGGGACCTTGTCGAAAGCCTTCTGGAAGTCCAGATACACCACATCCACTGGTTCTCCCCTATCCACGCTACTAGTTACATCCTCGAAAAATTCTATAAGATTCGTCAGACATGATTTACCTTTTGTAAATCCATGCTGACTTTGTCCAATGATTTCACCACTTTCCAAATGTGCTGCTATCCCATCTTTAATAACTGACTCTAGCAGTTTCCCCACTACCGATGTTAGACTAACTGGTCTGTAATTCCCCGTTTTCTCTCTCCCTCCCTTCTTAAAAAGTGGGGTTACGTTTGCTACCCGCCAATCCTCAGGAACTACTCCAGAATCTAAAGAGATTTGAAAGGTTATTACTAATGCATCCACTATTTCTGGAGCTACTTCCTTAAGTACTCTGGGATGCAGCCTATCTGGCCCTGGGGATTTATCGGCCTTTAATCCATTCAATTTACCCAACACCACTTCCCGGCTAACCTGGATTTCACTCAATTCCTCCAACTCCTTTGACCCGCGGTACCCTGCTATTTCCGGCAGATTATTTATGTCTTCCTTAGTGAAGACGGAACCAAAGTAGTTATTCAATTGGTCCGCCATATCCTTGTTCCCCATGATCAACTCACCTGTTTCTGACTGCAAGGGACCTACATTTGTTTTAACTAATCTCTTTTTTTTCACATAAATTGCAGACTTGATTTTTAAAATCTCTAAATTTTGTAACATTGCTACTGTACAACTGCAGTAGAACCTCCTTGCTCCTATACTCAAATCTTATGCAGTAGAACCTCCCCTCCCTCAACATCAGTCTTTCTCCCTCTCTCTCTCTCCCTCTCCCCCTCTCTCTCTCTCCCTCCCTCTCTCCTTCTCTCTCTGCCTCCACCTCTCTCTCTTTCTCACTCCCTCTCTCTCACTGTCCAGTGCGGGTCGGCTCCACCTTGGGCCGGCGTTGCCGTCATTTCCGGGCTGAGGCCGCCCCGCACTCTGCGGGGCAATGGGCGGGGCGGCCTCAGCCCGGAAATGACGCATCTGCCACGGCCCCAAGATGGAGCCAACCCGCACTGGACGGTGAGAGAGATGGAGGGAGAAAGAGAGAGAGAGATGGAGGGAGAGAGAGAGAGAGGAAGAGAGAGAGAGAGAGTAAGATTGTTTCATATTTGTTTCAGAATGCTTCAATCTATAGGGAGGTTTCACGGCAGTGGGGTCACGACCCATGACCCGTACTGTTGCTAGGCTACTCCAAATGGAGTACACGCGATGAACTGCAGGTAGGCACTTACCATTGTTTCCAGCGTAGCGGGCCCGTTAAAACCCCACCGCTGAAATTGTCCATTTTTGCGCTGTAAATAATTATGGAAATCGGGATAAGCGTGTGAGACATTTAGCCAACTTCAGAATTCCAAAAGTGAGGAGAAATGACGGTGGATAGAAAAGAGAGCTGAAGGGACAACAACAGACAGAGAGCTTGGCGAACATTGGCCGTTTGCTCACTGCATTTCATTAACAAAGGCATTATTTGTTTTTTTTCTTGACTCCTTTGGCATCTAAAAAGTTTCAGAAGTGATAAATCTGGTTGTAATTTTTTTAAATCGATCATGGTTCCCAAGTGGGTTTTTACGTACAAAATGAAAACGCATCTAAAGAAAAATTTACAGCCAGATTTATCACTTCTAACACTTTTTAGATACCAAAGGAATCAAGAAAAAACACAAATAATGCCTTACTTGATGAAATGCAGTGAGCAAACGCCATAATTCCCAATATTTTCAATGTTTACCAAGCACTTTAGCTGCTGTAGTCCCTTCAGTTCTCGCTTCTCTTTACCTTCATTTCGCTTCACGTTTGGAATTCTGAAGTTGGGTACATGTCTCTCACACTTACCCTGACTACCACAATTTTTTTCAGCGCAAAAATTCACCATTTTCATGGTTTTTAACAGGTAGGAGATTACGCGTTTCTTGCATTAATAACATATTCCGGAAGTTACGGATGTCCTCCAGATGGATTGAGCGGCTCCGTGCGTCAAGCCCTATGACCCAGTGACCTTACATGCAACCCCCTATTAAAAACGTTATGGCCATTTTCATTGTTGTTCCCTATTGCTTTTCCATTGACTTAACACAAAAGCTGTGATCAAGGACAGTCAAAAGACTATAACTTTCTTAAAAATTAAGAGAACTGAAAGAAACTTTCAGTTATTATAGATTGAATACCAATGTTACAAAATTTTGAGATTTTAAAAATCAAGTCTGCAATTCATCCCATCAGATAAAGCATAAAAAGAAGTTTAATTTGACACCTAATTCACTTTCATATTAAAAAGGTTATGGCCATTTTCATAGCATCTTGTTCCCTATTGCTTTTCCATTGACTTAATACAAAAGCTGTGATTGAGGACAGTCAAAAGCCCATAACTTTCTGAAACATTAAGAGAACTGAATGAAATTTTCAGTTATTATAGATTGAAGCATTCTGAAACAAATATGAAACAATCTTACTTGGATGACCTGAAATTAAAGCATATAATTAGTTAGTTACCCAATTGTAGCTAATTACAAAATTCAATTACTAGATCTAAACATCTATCCATTTCTTAAGAAAAGATTTAACATTCATAAATCTCTCTCTCCCACTCTACCCCCTCTTTCTCCCCCCTATCGTTCTGTCTCTTTCTCACCCTCTCTTTCTTTCTCTCTCCCTCCCTCTATCTCTCTCTCTCTTTCATAGAAACATAGAAAATAGGTGCAGGAGTAGGCCATTCGGCCCTTCGAGCCTGCACCGCCATTCAATATTATCATGGCTGATCATCCAACTCAGTATCCTGTACCTGCCTTCTCTCCATACCCGCTGATCCCTTTAGCAACAAGGGCCACATCTAACTCCGTCTTAAATATAGCCAATGAACTGGCCTCAACTATCTTCTGTGGCAGAGAATTCCACAGATTCACCACTCTCTGTGTAAAAAAATGATTTTCCAATCTCGGTCCTAAAAGACTTCCCTCTTATCCTTAAACTGTGACCCCTTGTTCTGGACTTCCCCAACATCGGGAACAATCTTCCTGCATCTAGCCTGTCCAACCCCTTAAGAATTTTGTAAGTTTCTATAAGATCCCCCCTCAATCTTGGGCCGCGGCAGAGGCGTCATTTCCAGGCTGAGGCCGCCCAGCTGAAAGATTATAGAGGGGGAGAGAGGGGCATCAGCCCGGAAATGACGTCGCCGGCCCCGTTGCCCCGCAGAGAGAGATAGAGAGCGGGAGAGAAAGAGAGAGAGATAACGAGAGAGAGAGGGTGGGGAGGGAGAGAGAGAAGGGGATAGAGAGACAGAGAGAGAGGTTGGGGGGGGGAGATGGACAGAGAGAAGGGGTAAAGAGAGAGGGTGGGGAGGGAGAGATGGAGAGCGAGAAGGGGATAACGAGAGAGAGAGGGGTGGGGAGGGAGAGATGGAGAGAGAGAAGGGGATGGCGGAGGGGGAGAGGGTGGGGAGGGAGAGATGGAGAGAGAGAAGGGATGGAGGAGGGGGAGAGGGTGGGGAGGGAGAGATGGAGAGAGAGAAGGGGATGGGAAGAGGGTGGGGAGGGAGAGATGGAGAAGGGGATAGAGAGAGGGAAAAAGAGGGGATAGCGAGTTGGAGAGAGAGAAGGGGATAGAGAGAGCGGAGAGGGTGGGGAAGGAGAGATGGAGAGAGCGAGAGAGATAGAGGGTGGGGAGGGAGAGATGGAGCGAGAGGGGGATAGAGAGAGAGAGAGGGCGGGGAGGGAGAGATGGAGAGAGAGAAGGGGATAGAGAGAGAGAGAGGGTGGGGAGGGATAGATGGAGAGAGAGAAGGGCAGAGAGAGAGAGGGTGGGGAGGGAGAGATGGATAGAGAAGGGGATAGGAAGAGGGTGGAGGGAGAGATGGAGAGATAAGGGGATAAAGAGAGAGAGGGTGGGAAGGGAGAGGTGGAGAGAGAGAAGGGGATAGAGAGAGAGGGGACAGGAGGGGAGAGGGGGAGAGAGAGAACGATTGGGGGGAGAAAGAGGAGAGAGAGTGGGAGAGATGGAGAGAGAGAAGGAAATAGAGAGAGAGAGAGAGATGGAGAGGGTGGGGAGGGAGAGATGGAAAGAGAAGGGGATAGAGAGAGAGAGGGTGGGGAGGGAGAGATGGAGAACGATAGGGGGAGAAAGAGGAGAGAGAGTGAGAGAAGGGGATAGAGAGAGAGGGAAAGGGGGAGAGATGGCGAGAGAGAAGGGGATAAAGAGAGAGGTTGGTGAGAGAGGGATTGAGTAGAGAGAGAGGGAGAGAGAGCAAAGGGAGGGGGGAGGGATTCAAGGGGGAGTGGGTTTGGTGCCGAGGGGGATGAATGGGGGAGGGCAGGGAGATTGGGGGGGGGGGGGAGAGGGGTCAAGTGAGTCATAGAAGGGGGTAGGGAGCCTGGTGGGGGTTCACACTGTTTGGGGGTGGGGAGGAGGGGGGAGGGAGCAAAGGGGGGTAAGGAGCAGGAGGTGGCAGGGGTAAGGGGCAGGGAGCCACAGGGAGGAGGTCACATTGTTTGGGGGTAGGGAGGGTGTTGCAGTTTAGTTAGTCAAACCAGGGCAGGATCTTCACTGTGAATGGCGGGGCGCTGGTGCAATAGACAATAGGTGCAGGAGTAGGCCATTCGGCCCTTTGAGCCAGCACCGTCATTCAATGTGATCATGGCTGTGCATCCCAAATCAGTACCCCGTACCTGCCTTCTCCCCATATCCGCTGACTCCACTATCTTTAAGAGCCCCATCTAGCTCTCTCTTGAATGTACTGCGGGATATAATGCGGGATATAATGGGCCCAAATATTGCGGGATATAATGGGCCCAAAATGAGCTACTCGCAACATTTAACTTTGTATAAAGGGATCTTTAGAAGCCCTTTTTAATGTCAAAATATACAGCTTACCTTCATTTGTCTGCTTTATGAGACCCTGCGGTTGCTGGTGGTCGCGGGTTTAGAGATTGATTTTTAAACTACTATAACTATTATTCAAGGCCTTTAAAACTAATAATAGCTTTTGCGACGGGGTCTTTCAGCGATTTTTCGTTAATATTTTACAAGGCTGAACATCTTCGATTGGAACAGCCTAGAGAAAATCGCGTTTTAAACCCGCCCCCTCTAAACGGTGCCAAAATCGCGCACACCCGCAGCGACAGATTTTCAGCGACGCTTCAGGTAGGCTTTGCAACATACCTAGATAAAGGCAACTGGAGATGAAGGAGCCATTAGTGACCATATAAATGGCCATTCATTTACAGGAATCAAACACTAAATTCCTTCCATTTGGCCCATAAATCCACGACAATGAGATTTAAAAATCATGCCATATTGTGAATACTTGTGTAAATGTTATTTGGACACTTAGGCTATTTAAACATGTTAAATCTTTTCTTAAGAAATGGATAGATTCATAGCAAAAGGATTTGAGTATAGGAGCAGGGAGGTTCTACTGCAGTTGTACAGGGTCTTGGTGAGACCACACCTGGAGTATTGCGTACAGTTTTGGTCTCCTAATCTGAGGAAAGACATTCTTGCCATCGAGGGAGTACAGAGAAGGTTCACCAGACTGATTCCTGGGATGGCAGGACTTTCATGTGAAGAAAGACTGGCTAGACTCGGCTTGTACACGCTAGAATTTAGAAGATTGAGGGGGGATCTTATAGAAACTTACAAAATTCTTAAGGGGTTGGACAGACTAGATGCTGGAAGATTATTCCCGATGTTGGGGAAGTCCAGAACTAGGGGTCATAGTTTAAGGATAAGAGGGAAGTCTTTTAGGACCGAGATGAAACAATCATTTTTTACACAGAGTGGTGAATCTGTGGAATTCTCTGCCACAGAAGGTAGTTGAAGCCAGTTCATTGGCTATATTTAAGAGGGAGTTAGATGTGGCCCTTGTGGCTAAAGGGATCAGGGGGGTATGGAGAGAAGGCAGGGATGGGATACTGAGTTGGACGATCAGCCATGATGATATCGAATGGCGGTGCAGGCTCGAAGGGCCGAATGGCCTACTCCTGCACCTATTTTCTATGTTTCTATTCTTGGTTCTTCTTGGTTTCTTGGTCCACCAAAATACTCCAAATGGAATTTAAACTGGAGGTGGTGGAGGGAGGGCTTAAGCCGGAAAGGGTTATTGGGAAGAAAGAGCTACTTTAAATTAAGTTGCATCTGGTTGGGTAACTATAGTTGGGTGGAGATTATTCCATGCTTTGATTGTGCGGGGGAGGAACGAATGGATGTACACATCTGTCTTTGTAGCTGGGATCACAAATTGGATCGAATGCCCTCGTCTGCTCCTAATTGGTTTGGGTTTGGTGTAGGTCTTGTAATCTATGTTGAGCTGACCATTTAACATTTTGTAAAAACAGGATAAACGGTGAGCTTCACGTCTGTCTTGGAGAGGGTTCCACCCCAGAGAATTCAGAAGTTTGGTGACAAACGCTTTTCTCTCTTCAGACTGAGAGTCACAGGAGAGTGAGACACAGAGATAAGGAAATATAAGGTGTTATTCCAGCACTATGTATTATCGAATAGTGTCAGGTTAGGAAAATGGGAAGTACGAGATCTGTGTGTCCTGGTACATCAGTCACTGAAAGTAAGCATGCAGGTACAGCAGGCAGTGAAGAAAGCCAATGGCATGTTGGGCTTCATAGGGCGAGGAGTTTAGTTTAGGCGCAAGGAGGACCTACTACAGTTGTACAGGGTCCTAGTGACACCACACCTGGAGAATTGTGTGCAGTTTCGGTCTCCAAATTTGAGGAAGGATTTTCTTGCTATTCAGGGAGCCCAGCGTAGGTTCACAAGGTTAATTCCTGAGTTAATGGCGGGACTGACATATGTTGAAAGAATGGGTCGACTGGGTTTGTATTCACTGGAATTCAGAAGGATGAGCGGGTTTCTTATAGAATCGTATAAAATTAGTGAGAGATTGGACAGGGTAGACGCAGGAAACATGTTCCCCATGTTGGGGGAGTCCAGAACTGTTAAGGTATATTTCATAAAACAGACAACTCACAATAAGTTAGATCAACCAACACAAGCTTTACTGATCATTTAGCCGGCGAGAGTGGCAGGTGATACAAAGTCAAGTATGCAACACATACTTAACCCTCCTGGGCCATCACTCTAATGATCAAAGGCATACAGCATCTTTTGTTAGTATTTTGGAATATGTTTAAACACAGTTGGAGCAATGACGTCTAACACATCAATCACAGAGTATACCCATTCAAAGCATTGTTGTCACTAACACAATACTTCTCATGCTATGATTGTATCGTGGACAAACTTTAGTTACAAACCCCCAAACAACAAGAACTTAGTCAAAGGGTGCTGGAGTAACTCAGCGGGTCAGGCAGCATCTGTGGAGAACACGGATAGGTGACATTTCGGGTCGGGACCCTTCTTCAGACTGACACTATGTTGACAGGTGAGGGGGTGATCGGCAGATGAGTGAAGTGATAGAGGCGAGGGAAATAAGGAGATAAAAGGATGTGAAATAAGGAGAGTGGAATGTATATGTGCAGCTTTAAGGGACATTGTTCAGGTAGCATTTGGAGTATTGCATACAGTTCTGGTCACTCCATTACAGGACTGATGCGGAAGCTTTGGGGAAGGTGCAGAGATGGTTAACCAGAATGGTTTAAAAACAAGGATCTGCAGATGCTGGTTTACAAAAAAGGACACAAAATGCTGGAATAACTCAGCAGGACAGGCAGCATCTCTGGACAGAAGGAATGGGTAACATTTCGGCTCGAGACTGAGGAGGGTCTCGACCAGATATGTTACCCATTCCTTCCAGCATTTTGTGTTTACCTAAACAGCGCCTATCTATCCACGTGGCGGGGTGCCAGCAGGCTCGAGGAGCGGGCAAAGGCATTGCCACAGAGCGGGCAGGTGAAGGGGCACTGGACGGTGTGGACTCACCGGTGCTCCAGCAGGTGGTCAAGGCGGGTGAAGCCGTACCACAGGACGGGCAGGGGAAGGGACGCTCACCGCTGTGGGTACGCCGGTGCTGCCACAGGCTGGACATGCAGGTGAAACCCTTGCCACACTCAGCGCACACAAAGAGTTTCTCTCCGGTGTGTATCCGCTGGTGCTCCTGTAGCTCCCATGCTCTCTTGTCACAGTGGGAGCAGCTGCTCGCCGACGTGGGCCCGCCGGTGCTGCCACAACCCCCGCGAGCTGTCAAACGACTCACCACAGTACGGGCAGTCGTAGGGCGGGCCACTGGTGTGCACGTGCTGGTGAGACAGGGCATGGGAGGCCATGGCAAAGTGTTCTCCACACACCGGGCTGGGGACGGGACGGTCGCCGGCGTGCACCCGCTTGTGGGACAGCAGTCGGGTCAAGTGGGTGAAGCCCTTGTCACAATGGGTGCAAATGTAGGGGCGCTCACCGTTGTGGGTGCGCTGGTGTATCAGCAGCCTGGTGGAGGTGGTGAAGCCCTTGCCGCACTGGGCACAGGTGTAGGGGCGCTCACCAGTGTGGGTGCGCTGGTGCTTCTGCAGGCTGCTGGACTGGGTGAAGCCCTTGCCGCACAGGGCACAGGTGTAGGGGCGCTCGCCGTTGTGGGTGCGCTGGTGCTTCAGCAGGCTGCTGGAGTAGGTGAAACACTTGCCGCACTGGGCACAGGTGTAGGGGCGCTCGCCAGTGTGGATGCGCTGGTGCACCTGCAGGTTGCTGGACTGGGTGAAGCCCTTGCCACACTGGACACAGGTGTAGAGGCGCTCACCAGTGTGGGTGCGCTGGTGCTTCTGCAGGCAGTCAGAGCGGGTGAAGCCCTTGCCGCACTGGGCACAGGTGTAGGGGAGCTCGCCGGTGTGGGTGCGCTGGTGCTTCAGCAGGATGCTGGCGTTGGTGAAGCACTTGCCGCACTGGGCACAGGTGTAGGGGCGCTCGCCAGTGTGGGTGCGCTGGTGCACCTGCAGTTTGCTGGACTGGGTGAAGCCCTTGCCACACTGGGCACAGGTGTAGGGGCGCTCGCCGGTGTGGGTGCGCTGGTGCATCAGCAGGCAATCAGAGCGGGTGAAGTCCTTGTGCATTGGGCGCAGGTGTAGGGGCGCTCGCCGGTGTGGGTGTGCTGGTGATCCAGCAGGCTGCTGGGCTTGGTGAAGCCCTTGCCGCAGTCGCTGCAGGTGAAGGGCCGCTCCCCGGTGTGCACCCGCCGGTGGACCCGCAGCCCAGACAACAAGGCAAAGCTCTTGCCGCAGGTGGAGCAGCCATAGGGCTTCTCGCCCGTGTGCAACCGCCGGTGGGTCTCCAGGACATTCACCGTCTTGAAGCTCTTGCCGCACTCCGAGCAGTCGAAGGGGCGTTACCCCGTGTGCAACCGCTGGTGGGTCTCCAGCTCGCTCGGGCTCCGCTAGGCCTTGCCACACACATCACACTCATAACGCTTCTCCTTGTTGTGCCCAGTCATGTGGTCCTCCATCGAAGCTCAGCCCCTCGAAGCTCGGCCCGCACACCGAGCGGGGGTTGGGGGGCGGTGGCTCACCCTCAATGGCCGCTCATGTCCCCGTCTCTCCGTCCACAGCAAAGGCTCCTAAACCCTACAGGAGTGGAACAAGTTGGCAAACAGAACATTACTAACGCGTGCTTGAAGAGAGGGGAAGTGGGTGAAGGGGAAGTGGGGAGGGTGGGCGGTCGAGTGGTGTGGAGTGGGGATAGGGAAGGATGGGGAGGGGCTGAGTTGCTCCAACATGCTGGCCCACACCGGCGAGCGGCTGCTCCCACTGCGGCGAGCGTTTCAAGAGTGCATGGGGGCTGCGGGAGCACCAGCTGATATACACCAGAGATAGAATCAAGTCTGCAATTTATCCCAACAGTTAAAGCATAAAAAGAAGTTTCATTTGACACCTAATTCACTTTCATATAAAAAAAAAGCTATGGCCATTCTCATAGCATCTTGTTCCCTATTCCTTTTCCATTGACTTAACACAAAAGCTGTGATCGAGGACAGTCAAAAGCTCATAACTTTCTTAAACTTTCTTAAACATTAAGAGAACTGAATGAAATTTTCAGTTATTTTAGATTGAAGCATTCTGAAACAAATATGAAACAATCTTACTTGGATGACTTGAAATTAAAGCATATAATTAGTTAGTTACCCGATTGTAGCTAATTACAAAATTCAATTACTAGATCTAAACATCTATCCATTTCTTAAGAAAATATTAACATTTTTAAATCTCTCTCCCTCACTCTCCCCCTATCATTCTCTCTTGCTCCCCCTCTCTTTCTTTCTCTCTCTCCCTCCCTCTATCTCTCTCTCTCTCTTTCTCACTCCCTCCCTCACTCTCTCTCTTTCTCCCCCTCTCCTTCTCTCTCTCTCTCTCCCCCCTCTATCTCTCTCTCCCTCTCTCTCACTCTTTCTCACCCTCTCTCTCTCTTTCTCCCCCTCTCTTTCTCACTCCCTTCCTCTCTTTCTCTTTCTCACTCCCTCTCTCTCTCTTTCTCCCCCTCTTTCTCACTCCCTTCCTAGCTCTCTCTTTCTCCCCCTCTCTTTCTCTTTCTCACTCCCTCCCTCTCCCCCTCTCTTTCTCTCTCTCCCCCATCTCCCTCTTTCTCCCCCTCTATCTTTCTCTCTCTCCCTCCCTCTCTCTCTCTCTGTCTCTCTCGCTCTCTCACTCCCTCCCTCTATCCCACTCCCTCTATCTCTCTCCCTCTCTCTCTTTCCCTCCCCCTCTCTTTCTCTCTCCCTCCCCCTCTCTTTCTCTCTCTCTCCCTCCATCTCTCCCTCTCTCACTCCCTCTCTCTCTGTCACTCCATCTCTCTCTCTCCCCTTCCTCTCACTACCCACTCTTTCTCTATCCCTCTATCCCCTTCTCTTTCTCCCCTCTCTATCCCTCACTCTTTCTCCCCCGCTCTATCCTTCTATCTACTAAACCCCCCCTCTCTTTCTCCCTCCCTCTCACTCCCTCCCTCTCTCTCTCCCCCCCTCTCTCCCTCCCTCCCTCTCTCTCTCTCCCTCTCCATCCCCCTCCCTCTCTCCCCCTCTCCCTCCCTCCCTCCCTCTCTCTCATTCTCTCTCCCTCTCTCACTCTCTCTCTCTCCCTCACTCTCTCTTTCTCTCCCTCCCTCCATCTCTCTCTCTCCCTCTATCTCTCTCCCTCCCTCCCTCTCTCTCTTTCTCCCTCAATTTCAATTCAATTTTAAAACTTTATTGGCATGATAAAAAAACATTGTTATATTGCCAAAGTATAAAACATATTTGAAATGCATCAATATAAATACAAGTATGTATTTCTCCCTCTCTCTCTCTCTCTCTCTCTCTCATCTCTCGATCGCTCTCTTCATCTTCTCTCTCCCTCTTTCCTCTTTCTCCTCCTCCCACCTCGCCTCTCATCCCTCGCCTCTCCCTCCATCTCTTCCCTCTTTCGTTTTTCCCCTCTCTCTCCCTCCTCCCTCACCCTCTCTCCTCCTCCTCCCCCTCCATCTCTCTCTCTCCCTCCATCTCTTTCTCCGTCTACCAATTTCAATTCAATTTTCAATTTTAAAACATTATTGGCATGATAAAAAACATTGTTATATTGCCAAAGTAGAAAACATTTGAAATGCATCAATATAAATACAAGTATATATTTCTCCCTCTCTCTTCCTCTCTCTCTCTCTCCCTCCATCTCTCTATCTCTCCCTCTACCTCTCTCTATCCCTCCCTCTATCTCTCTCCCTCCCTCCCTCTCTCTCTTTCTCCCTCTATCAATTTCAATTCAATTTTAAAACGTTATTGGCATGATAAAAAAACATTGTTATGTTGCCAAAGTATAAAACATATTTGAAATGCATCAATATAAATACAAGTATGTATTTCTCCCTCTCTCTCTCCCTCTCCCTCCATCTCTCTCTCTCTCTCTCCTTCTCCCTCCATCTCTCCCTCCCTCTCTCCCTCTCTCTCCCTCTCTCTCTCTCTCTCTCTCTATCTCTCTCCCCCTCTCCCTCTCTCCATCTCCCTCTCTCTCTCCATCTCTCCCTCTCTCCATCTCCCTCTCTCTCACCGTCCAGTGCAGGTCGCCTCCATCTTGGGCCGCGGTCACACGTCATTTCCGGGCTGAGGCCGCCCCGCAGCTCGACCTGGCAGCCTGCGGGGCGGGTGACGTCATATCCGGGCCGATTTTAGCAACCAGCCCCCGCCATCTTGTTCCGCCATCCGCTTCCGGCCAAAGATCTGATTTTTGCTTCCGCCTCCGCTCCCGTATCTTCACTTTGGTCTTTGAGTTTGACCAGGCCGTCCACATCTACGAGTGTTGCCCACTGCTCGGCGCTAAATTGTTCCAATCGCCAATGTAGGCGACCCGACTTATCTTTCTTCAGGTTCCCCGTTAAAGAGGAAAGGTAAGAGAACTTTTATTACTTATGTTGCATATAGAAAATCTTGTTTTGCCTGTACAATCTCACTGTAGTTAGATCATAGAGCTCAGATAGTCGAGTCTTCATGGCAGCAAACTTGTAAAAATATTTCTACCTCTCTGTTATTTAATAGATAGATAGATAGATAGATATAATTTATTGCCACACAACCAGGGTTGGTGAAAATTTGGGTTGTCAGCAGCAGTACACTAAAAGAACACACAATAAAACTGTAACACAAACATCCACCACAGCATTCATCACTGTGGTGGAAGGCACAAAATTTGGCCAGTCCTCCTCCATTTCCCCCCCGTGTACAGGACCAGAGTCCAGTCAGTCCAGGATCGGCTCTTCCTCACCGGAGACCGCGGCTTTAGATTGTTGTAGGGCGCAGGCCGGCGGTCGAGATTTAAAGTCCCCGCCGCAGCCAGAAGCACCGTAGATGGTATATGGACACATGGTATATGGACACATTTATCTGTTTTGTAGTAAATGCCTACTATTTTCTGTGTGCTTAAGCAAAGCAAGAATTTCATTGTCCTATACAGGGACACATGACAATAAACTCACTTGAACTTGACTGCAGGGCCGGCGGTCGAAGCTCCCCTCCAGGGGTGATGGTAAGTCCATGCCGGCCCCGCGGTAGAAGTTGGCCGTGTGCCGGCAGTGATGGCTTCTTCTTCCCCCGGGTCCCCCACGAGGGATGCCGGGCTGTAGACGCCGCACCAGCTGGAGCTCTGCAGACCGCTGCTTCAGGCTGCGGCTTCAGGCTGCCGGCTGCCCCGGGCCAGCGAAACGAAGCGCTCCCCTCCAGCGAGCCCTAGCGAGGGTCGCTCGCTCCACGCCGAGAGTCCACGCTGCGCCCGCCGCTGAAGCCCCGGGCGTGTCTCCGGGAAAGGCCGCGTCGATCCTTGATGTTAGGCCACGGGGGAGGCGACCTGGAAAAAGTCGCCTCTCAATGGAGGAGGCGACCGAAGCGGTTTCCCCCTTACCCCCCCCCCCCCCACACAAAACACACGAAGAAACACAAAATACACACTTTAAAACATACTAAAAAAATTTAAAAAGCTGGAAACACTGACGCGCTGCTGACATGGCTGCACACAGAGGAGCGCCCCCTACAGCTCCCTAATGCAGAATAAGCACTCTGTTGTACAATGAGAATTTTATTCGGTCTGCACAAACTTTCAATATAGTTCAGACCTTACAGCTGGGTGCTCCCCTTTGTCCCAGGTACAGTCGAGGCCTCGTGGCAGCAAACTTGTAAAAATATTTATACCCCTATGTTATTTAATGCAGAATACGCACATATTGACTCTGTTGTACACTGAGATTTTTAGTGCCCCCTGATCCCACAAGGGCCTCATCTAACTACCTCTTAAATCTAGCTAATGAGCTGGCCTCAACTACCTTCTGTTGCAGAGAATTCCACAGATTCACCACTGTGTGTAAAAAAAAAATGTTCTCATCTTGGTCCTAAAAGATTCCCCCTTGTCCTTAAACTGTGACCCCTTGTTCTGGACTTCCCCAACATTGGGACTAACCTTCCTACATCTAGCCTGTCCAACACCGTACGAATTTTCTTCTCAGGAGCATTTCCCCAATAGCACCCCTCAAGAGCTTTTTCTTTCTACCTCTGTTATTTAATGTAGAATAAGAACATATTGACTGCATGATATTTTCTGTAATTTCAGATGTCGACAGTGGGTGCAGAATACCCGCCGACATGATCTCCTACATCGAACTGCGGCGTATTTGTCACATAACTGCCGTCTTTGTTCTGAGCATTTCGAACTTAGCCAGTTTAACAACAAGCAGACCAAGAACAGGCTAGTTTGGGATGCAGTTCCAACGCTCTTTGACATCCCTAACCCTCCGAAACAACTGTATACTCAACGCAGGATACTTGAGAGGAATAATGAGAACCTTCCATCTTCTCCGAAGCCTTCAAAGCAGCAAAGGGGCAAGTAATTTTTAAATAAACATTTAATTTCTCTCTTTTGCAAAATCTATCACAATGTAATATCCTAACTGATACAATTGTCAGTGGCACAATATGAAATGTCATGTATTGCACTAACATTTTCATTTGTGAGATCTTTCAGAACATTCCAGAGCTAACGCCGGAACGCCGCTTGCCAACCGTGTGACTCGGTGGCATGCGAACACCAGCCGTGGTGTGAGTGGAGCGGTCAAAGAGGGACCGTGACTGGGACCGGAGCAGCAGACAGCCGCACTTACAATTTTTTTAACATGAATTGGGTATCTCACATTGATTTAAAATGAGAATTACCAGTGGATGCAAATTTATTTACATGTATATGCTAAATCCATTTCATTTGTATACCTCTTTTAAGCCCGTACTAATTTTTTTTCCCTCGGCAGTCTCACACAACATACAGGCCGGCCATTGTTACTGCTTAGCTGCGGACCGGGTTCGTGAGGAAGGACTTCAATTCACACCAGATGCAACGCACATAGCGTCACACAACATACAGGCCGACCATTCTTACTGCTTAGCTACGGACCAGATTCGTGAGAATGTTATTCAATTCACACCAGCTGTAAATCACAGAAGAGCTCTGAAGAAGGAAAGACAGCGTACTTTCCGCCTCAAGAAAAGGGTGCAACAGATGAAGAAATCAGCGAGAAGGAGAGCTACTGAAAGCTTGATCAGTTTAGATTTTTTACAAGAGCCACTGAAGTATTTTTTTGAATCACAATTGCGGAATGCGCCAGGGCGTAGAAGCGCAAGAGGAAGACGATGGGATTATGCAGACAAGATACTTGCCTTGTCCCTCTACCACAAGAGTCCCAGCACATATCAGCTGTACCAGAGCATTTTCACATTGCCATCAATTTCATCGCTGCGTAGATGGTTGTGTAATGTCGAAGTAAGACCAGGATTTCCCACTAAGATCTTCGCGCTTTGGAAGGACAGGGTAGCAGGCATGTCAGAGAGTGATAGAGTCTGTATAGTCTCCTTTGATGAAATGAGTCTACGTACAGGCCTCTCGTACAATATTACAGAAGATTCAGTTGAAGGTTTTGAGGACTTTGGATCGCTAGTGAAGACGTCACGGCCTGCCAACCATGCTCTTGTTTTCATGGTTAGAGGCTTGTTTGGGAAATGGAAACAACCTGTTGGTTACTTTCTGTCGCGAGACTGCACAAGGGCGGACAAACATATCAAGTGGGCACATATTCGCGCATTTTATGAAATGGATTCACAGTTTCCCGTTAGGAAAGGCCATAAACTGACCAGAGCCCACTTTGCTCTGAACAGCTTCTCCAAAATGAGAGTCAACAAAGCAGCGCAGGTGCTCAGTCATTCGGTGTCAGCAGGCATGTTAACCTATTCAACTATGGGACGGTTGCCTGGGGGTGCTGCTTATACTACGGATTTCATTGCAATGATAGATGGACTGTTTGATGCATTTAACGGCATGTGTCTCAAGGCAATAAAAAAATTGAGGAGGCCCATGTCTGCAAAATCGGCGCATTGGTCATTCTTTGAATCATGCCTGCCTGTACTGCAAAGCTTAAAAGTGCTTGGAGCGAAACATGTATTGTTTGTCAAAGGATGGCGGCTTGCAATTTCTTGCATTACACAGCTGTGGCAGCACATAAAGGAAAATACAGACGCTTGTTTCATGCTCACATCCAGGGTTAATCAGGATGTCATTGAGAATTTATTCGCGACCATTCGGCGAAAGGGCGGATTCCGAGAAAACCCATCAGCAAAGGAATTTCGCTGTGCTTTAAGAATGGTCATGGTAGCTGAACTGATAAAGCCATCTCTAAGTGCAAACTGTAAACCTGACGATGCTAAATTTCTCTTATCACTGCAAACACTGACAAAAGACAGAGTCAAGAAACCATCTCCATCTATCTCCCATCACAATAGGGCACAACAGAACACTGTATTTTGCAGCACGTCACTTGATCTCCCGGAAGAGAACACACTGGTTTACATCGCAGGCCACATCTGCCGTAGATTCCTCACCCCACATGAACTGATCTCAAAATGTCACATATGCAGAGAAGTTCTGCTACGACCTGATACAACCTTAGTTGATCCTGCCCTCATATTCATCCACCATAAGGCATATGACACATCGACATCAGACTTCGGCTCCCTGATGGTGCCTTCAGAACAGTTTCTCGCATTCTGTCAGGTGTGCGAGAAAGTGTTCCGCACAGAATTCGACAATGCTAACATGACCAGGAACAACATCTCCAATCTAATAAATACAGCGATACACAATACTAAGGAATACAAGGACATGAACTTATGCTGCCAGAGAGTCAAGGCACGAATTGTAGCTATCTTTGTCAGTGTCCGCATACATTATGGACTCAAATTGAAGAATAGAGACCTGCAGGACCTGACCATTAAAAGGAAGTGTAAGAAAGTTCTAAAAGTGACGCATAAGTAAAGTACATGATGTCAAATGATTTATTGATGAAATGTCAGAAATAAAGTGTTGACCATTGATTAGTATTATGAATTATTTAAAATTGAGTGGGTTGGTGCAATATACTGCTAATGTGCCGTTATGAGATATTCACATTAAAATCTCACCATGTATGACAGAATGAAAGGTGTTATCCTTGCTTGTTTATGGATCTTGCCTTTGAATTATTAAATTGAGTGGGTTAGTGCAATGTTGGTTCCATGTGCTGCTAATGTGTCGTTATCAGATATTCCGTGTTAAAAAGACAAATAAATCACAATAAAAGCGAAAAGATGCCTATGTTCCTTCCACAGCGTGCGGGGGAGCCTGACCCGGATCAGCACGGCCAAAACACCAGAGTGAAGCTGCGGGGAGGTTTACAATTTTTTACAATGTTTATTATTTAATGTCCCTTGTCTGGTCTGAAATAAAGTTCAACATTGGATATAAAAATCAGAATAAATATAATTTTGTGTGTTACATGATTATATACATCTATATCACATTCATGTATGTGTGTTCCTTCCAGCACAATCTAGTCAGTTGTATGCTCGCTGAATAAAACCATCCTTAAGTTATACATCATTTATAAATCTTGCTTAATCAAATTTAATTTTGTGAAATTCTACAATTAGATAACCCCACCATTACAGACCGATCTCATTCCACTCTCTGGTTATTGGGAAGACCAGACCCCGTTTATTGTGGAGAAACAACTCCATAGAAAAAAGAAAATAAGCACAAAAACTTCAAGTAACATTTCAGGGCTAGAGTAACTGTAATCTTCATATTGCTATTATTTTCCCAAATAGTGCAGATGTGAACAGTGTGATTACATTAATGTGATTAGATGAATGAATTACAGAGTGCAAGTGTAATACAAAATCAACTCAAACACAGCATATGAGCCATTAAAAAGAACTGATTTTAAAAACATTAAAAAAGAAAATTACCAGAGGCAAAATTTATAAACATTTTTTTCTTTAACAAGAATTAAGAGAATTATGAACTAACATAATTATGAATCTAACCCTATGTCACACACAAAAACTTCCCCGCAACGTTGATTACCCTGCGAGTCTGGTCGGTTCGGCTAGGTTCCGGTTTACACAAAATCTACTCAAACACAGCCTATGAACCATTTAAAAAGAAATTATTTAAAAAACATTAAAAAAAACACTATTACCAGAGTCAAATTTTATTCTTGACAAGAATTAACAGAGGTGAGAACTAACAGAATTACACCTAAGATCCTATAACTCTGCTATAAGATTACATTGGATTACATTGCGAGTCGGGTCGGGTCGGTAGGATCAGGTTACTAAAATGGGCGGAGAAAAACGCCCAGGATTCCCTCCGTAGCGTACTACACGTCAGCCCATTGTATTTCGCAGGAGTAGCCTATCTTGCTCCGCTATAAGATCTTTGGCTGGGACTGGCGGGCGACGTCATATCCGGGCTGAGTTAGGCCGCCCCGCAGCTTGCGGGGCAACGGGGCCCTGGGGCCGTGAAGTGTGTTTTAGAAGGAACTGTGTGCAGCAGATGCTGGAAAATGGAAAGTAGACAAAAAATGCTGGAGAAACTCAGCGGGTGCAGCAGCATCTACGTGGAGTCTGAAGGAGGGTCTCGGCCCAGAAACGTTGCACTATCTCCTTCGCATAGACAATAGGTACAGGAGTAGAGGCCATTCCGCCCTTCGAGCCTGGACCATTCACCATTCAATATGATCGCGGCTGATCATCCAACTCAGTATCCTGTACCTGCCTTCTCTCCATACCCCCTGATCCCTTTAGCCACAAGGGCCACATCTAACTCCCTCTTAAATATAGCCAATGAACTGTGTGGCCTCAACTATCTTCTGTGGCAGAGAATTCCACAGATTCACCAGTCTCTGCGTGTGTGAAAAAAATGTTTTTCTCATCTCGACTTCCCCCTTATCCTTAAACTGTGTGTGTGGCCCCTTGTTCTGGACTTCCCCAACATCGGGAATAATCTTCCCTACCCCCTCCAGCTCACTCAGGTACTGCCAGGTCTTGCCACACACGTCGCACTCATAACGCTTCTCCTTGTTGTGCCCCATCATCCGCTTCTCCTTGTTGTGCCCCGTGGTCCTCCATTGAAGCTCAGCCCCTTGAAGCTCAGCCCGCACACCGAGCAGATGGGGGGCTCACCGGCACCCTGTCTGCCCTCAATGGCCGCTCACGTCCCCGTCTCTCCGTCCACAGCAACGGCTCCTAAACCCTGCAGGAAGGGAATACAGAGGGTCAACAAGCTGGTAAACAGGACATTACTAGCACATATTGAGTGTGTTTATGGCGGAGGAAACCGTTATATAATTCTGCGCGGCACACTGGCGCAGCGGTACAGTTGCTGCCTCACCGCCAGAGACCCGGGCTCGATCCTGACTACGGGTGCTGTCTGTGCGGAGTTTGTACGTTCTCCCTTTAACCTGCGTGGGTTTTTACTCCGTGTGTTCCGGTTTCCTCCAACATTTCAAAGACGTTCAGGGTTGTAGATTAATCGGCCTCCGCAAAATTGCTGAATTATCCCTAAAGTGCGTGGGATAGTGCTAGTGTACGGGGTGATCGCTGGTCGGCACGGACTCCGTGGGCCGAAAAACCTGTTGTTTCCGCGCTGCATCTCTAAACTAAACTAAACTAAACCAAAGAAGGGTGTCGACCCAAAACGCCACCCATTCCTTCTCTCCACAGATGCTGCCTGACCCACTGAGTTACTCCAGCACTTTGTGTCTATCTTCTCCACAGATGCTGCCTGACCCGCTGAGTTACTCCAGCACTTTGTCATAGAGTCATAGAGTGATACAGCGTTGGAAAGAGGTCCTTCGGCCCAACTCGTACCCGCACTCCTAGATCGCTCGGCTCCACACATTCCGCCAGGCTCAGAGTTGTACTGAGTCCCAGTGAGACCACACCTGGAGTATTGTGTGCTGTTTTGGTCCCCTAATTTGAGGAAGGACATTCTTGCTATTGAGGGAGAGCAGCATAGGGTTACAAGGTTAATTCCCGGGATGGCGGGACTGTCATATGCTGAGAGAATGGAGCGGCTGGGCTTGTGCGGTGGAGTTTAGAAGGATGAGAGGGTATCTTATTGAAACATAAGATTATTAAGGATTTGGACATGCTAGAGGCAGGAAACATGTTCCCGATGTCGGGGGATTTCAGAACAAGGGGCCAAAGTTTAAGAATAAGGGGTAAGCCATTTAGAACGGAGACGAGGAAACATTTTTTCTCACGGAGAGTTGTGAGTCTGTGGAATTCTCTGCATCAGAGGGGGGTGGAGGCCGGTTCTCTGGATACATTCAAGAGAGAGCTAGATAGGGCTTTTAAAGAGAGCGGAGTCAGGGGATATGGGGGAAGGGAGGAACGGGGTACTGATTCGGGATGATCAGCCATGATCACATTGAATGGTGGTGCTGGCTCAAAGGGCCGAATGGCCTACTCCTGCACCTATTGTCTATTGCCCCAGAGCCCCGCCATTCACAGTGAAGATCCTGCCCTGGTTTGACTTCCTAAACTGCAACACCCTCCCCACCCGCAAACGATCTGACCTCCTCCCTGTGGCTCCCTGCCCCTTACCCCTGCCGCCTCCTGCTCCTTACCTCTCTCCTCCCCCCTCCTCCCCACCCTCAAACATTGTGAACCCCCACCAGGCTCCCTACCCCCTTCACTTGACACGTCTCTCTCCACCCCCCCCCCAGTTCCCTGCCCCCCCATTCATATCCCTCGGCACCAAACCCACTCCCCCTTGGATCCCTCCCCCCTCCCTTTGCTCCCTGCTTCCCCACACTACTCACTTCACCCCTTTTTCCAACCCCCAGCCTCTCACCCCCTCCCTCCCGCAGACTGTCTTCTCTCTCTCTCTGACCCTCTCCCCTTATTCCTGCCCCTCTCAGCCCCCCACCGCTCAGATATTTCTCTCTCCCTCTCCCCTCCGAACTCTCTCATCAACTCCCCCCCTCTCTCTCTCCCTCCCTTCTCTCTCTACCCCTCTATCTCTCTCCATCTCTGTCTCTCTACCCCCTCTCACTCTCTCTCTACTCAATCCATCTCTCTCCCTGCCCACTCTCTCTCTCTCACTCTCTATCCCTTTCTCTCTCTCCATCTCGCTCTCCCCACCCTCTCCCTCTCTATCCCCTTCTCTTTCCATCTCTCCCTCCCCACCCTCTCTCTCTCTATGCCCTTCTCTCTCTCCATCTCTCCCATTCTCTCTCCTCTTTCTCCCCCCCAATCGTTCTCTCTCCCTCTCCCCTCTCTCTCTATCCCCTTCTCTCCATCTCTCCCTTCCCACCCTCTCGCTCTCTCTTTATCCCCTTCTCTCTCTCCATCTCTCCCTTCCCATCCCCTCTCTCTCTTTATCCCCTTCTCTCACTCCATCTCTCCCTCTCCCCTCTTTCGCTCTCTCTATCCCATTATCTCTTTCCATCTCTCCCTCCCCACCCTCTCTCTCTCTCTATCCCCTTCTCTATCTCCATCTCTCCCTCCCTACCCTCTCTCTATCCCCTTCTCTCTCTCCAACTCTCCCCACCCTCTCTATCCCCTTCTCTCTTTCCATCTCTCCCTCCCCATCCTCTCTCTCTCTCTTTATCCCCTCTCTCTCCCTCCCCCCTCTTTCCCTCTCTATCCCATTATCTCCTTCCATCTCTCCCTACTCTCTCTCTCTCTCTCCCTATATATATCCCCTTCTCTCTCTCTCCATCCCTATCCTCTCTCTCTTTATCCCCCTCTCTCTATCCCCTTCTCTCTTTCCATCTCTCCCACCCCACCCTCTATCTATCCCCTTCTCTCTCTCTATTTCTCCTTCTCCACCCTCTCCCTCTATCCCCTTCTCCCTCCATCTCTCCCTCCCCACCCTTTCCTTCTCTCTATCCCCTTCTCTCTCTCCCTCCCCACCCTCTCTCTCTATCCCCTTCTATCTCTCCATCTCTCCCTCCCCACCCTTTCCTTCTCTCTATCCCCTTCTCTCTCTCCCTCCCCACCCTCTCTCTCTATCCCCTTCTATCTCTCCACCTCTCCCTCCCCACCCTCTCTCTCTCTCTATCCCTTTCTCTCTCTTTCTCTCCCTTTCCCTCCCCAACCTCTCTCTCTCTCTCGGTCTCTCCTTCCTCGCAATCTCCCTCTCTCTCTCTACCCCCTTTCCCTATCGCTCTATCCCCTTCTCTCTCTCCATCTCTTCCTCCCCGCCCTTTCTCTCTCCCTATCCCCTCACTCTCTCTCCATCTCTTCCTCCCCGCCCACCCTCTCTCGTTCTCTCTCTCCCTCTTTTTCTCCCCCTCCCTTCTCGTTCTCTCTCTCTCTCCCCCTCTCTCCTCACACTCACTCTCTCCTCACACTCACTCTCTCCCTCCCTCCATCTCTCTCTCTTTCTTGGGTCGTCGTTGCCGTCATTTCCGGGCTGAGGCCGCCCCGCAGCCTGCGGGGCAACGGGGCCGGGGGCTCTCCGCGACGTCATTTCCGGGATGATGCCCCTCTCTCCCTCTATAAACTTTCAGCGGGGCGGCTCAGCCCGGAAATGACGCAAGTTACGGGGCGGCCTCAGCCCGGAAATGAGGCCTCTGCCCTAAGATGCAGCCGACCCGCACTGGACGGTGAGAGAGAGGGAGCGAGAAAGAGATGGAGGGAGAGAGAGAGAGAGGGAGAGAGAGGGAGGGAGAGAAGTGAGGGATAAAGAGGAGAGAGACATAGGGATAGAGAGAGAGAGTAGAGAAACAATAGAGAGAGAAGCGAGAAGTAGCGAGAGCAGTGGAGAGGTATAGAGGGAAACGTTGCTCGATGCTGCGAGTCGGGCTCGCGATGGTTGGGCTCGAGAGCTTTGGTCTGGAGCGCCCCTATCGAGGTCTTGCTCGCTCCCAGCTCCCTCCCCTCTCTCTCTCTAGCTTGCTTTTTCTCGCTCGAGACTCTAGTGGGCCCTTTTCTCACCCTCCCTCGCTCTCGTGCCTTGTCTCCCTCTCGCTCTCTTGCTGTCGCTCGCGCTCTCTCTCTCTCTGCCCTCTCTCGTTCTCTCTCTTCCTCTCTCGCTTCTTTTCTGCGCTCTCGCCCTGTCGTCTCCCCCTCGCTCTCTTCGCTCTCGCTCGCGTCGTTCTTCTCTCTCTCTCTTTGCTCTGCTCTCTCTGCTCCCGCTCTCGCGCCTGGCTCTCGCTCTTCGCGCGCTCCGCTCTCTCTTCTCGCTGTCCTCGCGCTCTCTCTCTCTCTGGCGTTTGCTCTCTCTTTTTCGTTCTCGCTCTCCCTTCGCTCGCCCGCCCTCTCTGCGCCTCTCTCTTTCGCTGCGCGGGCTCTGTTTTTTCGTGGGCGCGCGCTCGCGGTGGGCTGTGCTCTCTCTGGTCGTTCTCTTCTCGGTGGTCCCCGCGCTCGCGTTGTCTCTCTCTCTCCCCTGCTGTGCTCCCGCTGTTGTCGCGCCGCTCTCGGCTTGGCCGCCCGCGTGCCGCGTGGGGCGCGCGCCCCTCTCGGGGCGCCCGTGGGGCTCTGCGGCGCGCGCTTTCCCCTGTTACCATCTTTTCTTCCCTGGATAGATGTTTAGATCTAGTAATTGAATTTTGTAATTAGCTACAATTGGGTAACTAACTAATTATATGCTTTAATTTCAGGTCATCCAAGGAAGATTGTTTCATATTTGTTTCAGAATGCTTCAATCTATAGGGAGGTTTCACGGCAGTCGGGTCACGACCCATGACCCGTACTGTTGCTACGCTACTCCAAATGGATTACACGCGATGAACTGCAGGTAGGCACTTACCATTGTTTCCAGCGTAGCGGGCCCGTTAAAACCCGCCGAAAATGTCCATTTTTGCGCTGTAAATAATTATGGAAATCGGGATAAGCGTGTGAGACATTTAGCCTACTTCAGAATTCCAAAAGTGAGAAGAAATGACGGTGGATAGAAAAGAGAGCTGAAGGGACAACAACAGACAGAGTGCTTGGCAAACATTGGCCGTTTGCTCACTGTATTTCATCAAGTAAGGCATTTGTGTTTTTTCTTGATTCCTTTGGCATCTAAAAAGTTTCAGAAGTGATAAATCTGGCCGTAATTTTTTTAAATCGCCCATGGTTCTCGTGGGTTTTTACATACAAAATGAAAACGCATCTGAAGAAAAATTTACAGCCAGATTTATCACTTCTGAGAATTTTTAGATACCAAAGGAATCAAGAAAAAACACAAATAATGTCTTACTTGATGAAATGCTGAAAAAGCTACTTTTCTTAACTACTAAACCAGGTTCGCTTCTTAATAAACAGACACCACACAAACTGTTTGGTAGACCAGTTCAAAACTTTACTTATTATCGGCCGATGGAAGGGAGCGAGAATTCCAGCTAAGTGACCAATGTAGACACTCGACTGTCCTCGGTCCACTTCTTTGAACAACAGAATTACATTGCATTAAATAGGGTTTTTTTTGTCCCCTTAGCACATTCCACAGACATTAGTCATGGTCAGAGGTACAGGAAAAGGTTTCCACAGAATGCATCACATTAAAGGCATTTTGTTTGCATAGTACAAGATAACATTGGCCATTTGGTTTACGACATTTTATCTTTCTACTTCCCTGGTTCCTCTCTCGTCACTTCGTCCTTCATAAACATTGGCCATTTGGTTTATGCCATCTTACTCCAAAGAGATGACTCTAGCTGTTTTCTCTCTTCCTTTCTCTGTCACCTCTTCCCCCATAACATTGGCCATTTGGTTTACGGCATCTTACTTCAAAGAGATCTCTCTAGCTTCTCCTCTCTGCTTGTCACTTGGGAGACAATGTTATAGGATTTATTATCTCACACACCGCAACCTGAGGCAAGCCTAATTTGACAATAAATATAAGCTGTAAGCTAGCCCAGAAGCCAATTTAATATCTTCTTATATTTTTAACTAAAATTCGGCTTCATCAATGCAGTGGGCAAATGCGATAATTCCCAATTTTTTTCAATGTTTACCAAGCACTTTAGCTGCTGTAGTCCCTTCAGTTCTCGCTTCTCTTTACCTTCATTTCGCTTCACGTTTGGAATTCTAAAGTTGGGTACATGTCTCTCACACTTACCCCGACTCCCACAATTTTTTTCAGCGCAAAAATTCAACATTTTGGTGGTTTTTAACAGGTAGGAATGTACGCGTTTCTCGCATTTATAACATATACCGGAAGTGACGGATGCCTTCCAGTTGGATTTAGCGGCTCCTTGCATCGAGCTCTATGACCCAGTGACCTTCCGTGCAACCTCCCTATATCTCTCTCTCTCTCTCTCTCTCTCTCTCTCTCTCTCTCTCTCTCTCTCTCTCTCTCTCTCTCTCTCGCTCTCGCTCTATCCCTCTCTCTCTCTCTCTCTCTCTCGCTCTATCCCTCTCTCTGCATCTATCTATCTCTCGCTCTATAAATATATCTATCTATCTCTATCTATCTCTCTCTCTATATATATTTATCTCCATATCTCTCTATCTCTCTATCTCTATCTATCTCTCTATATATACTCAATTCAATTCAATTTTAAAAACTTTATTAGCATGATAAAAACTACAATGTTATATTGCCAAAGTATAAACATGA